>NC_069503.1:686306046-686508546 GCF_027579735.1 Bombina bombina | reverse complement strand
TAAGCTCTCCATTTGAAGCAAAGTTGGCCGCAGAAAGTGCTGATTTAATACTAAAATACAGACATTTTGAGGTAAATTTGATAATAATATTTACATTACAATAAATTTATAATATTATGCTATGTAAAACAGACCCCATTTTAGAATTTATTTTACAGCCCTTTATCCGGCATAGATAATTAGAAACATGGAAATATAGATTTTGATTGCAAGTAAGAACTGTAGAACCAACAAATCTGCCCACATTTTCTATAAAGTATAAACCTAATGTAGAATAGTACCCCTCGGTGCATGGCTTTACCATTTCTATCGGGTGTTTATTCCATGAATCAACCACCCTTTCTGTGAAAAAAAGCCTCTGCAAATTATTTCAAAGCCGGCTACCCTTCAACTTGAGATTATGACCCCTTTTGTTCTAGTGCTGCACATTTTCTGAAAAATACTTACAGCCTCGATATTATTAGTCTTTTTTATATACTTAAAGTTTCCAGCATATCACCTCTTTCCCTTCTCTCTTCTAAGCTATAAATATTAAGGTCATTTTAAGTGTTAATACAAATTGATATAGTTTATTTATTGCTTTGCAATTTAGAGCAATTTCTTTTAATGGAATATATAAAGAAAATAATATTTATTATGCAGTGCTGTAAAAACATGGCAAGTCCAGCCGTGAATTTGCTAGGAAATATTCATTAACATGTTTATGTTTGCCTTTGTTATTTTCATTATTCATTAAACTGCTTATTATTTTATATCATCGTTACACTGTATAATTAACATACCTGTGCCAGGTGAATCACTGTGCAGTCTTCTGAGAAACGTAAAAACAGCAAACAAACAAAAAAAAAAAGAAAGAAAAACCATTTACATGCCTCTGTATAAGCCTGAATCCAGACACAAAGAAACAAGAGCTTAGTATAACTGGTCATCCATAACTTACAATTTGTATAATTTTAAAATATTATTTATTATGTAAAGTAGTTGATAACTAAAAATAATGACACTATAGCATATCCTCATTCTTGCTCTAATTGCAATAAATACATAATATTCCATCAGAGGGAAAAAATAACCAATGTTTAAGACTTCCCTCAAATGCTTCACGATTCATAGGTGTATGTGCTGGCTCAAACAGGCAAAAGCCAAGAATTTCCCTAATTACAAGGACATTTACTCAGAAAGCTCAGTAAGTCAAATAAAAGAGCAACATTAAAATATGGAGATTGTATTTTATGCCTAAAAGCTGTAGAAATATAGATTTAAACAAATACAGCAGTAATATTTGCATTATACTTTCTACTGATGTCCATTGTAGTATATAAATGTTCAGTTTGCCTATCATCATGTGTCCATTAGTTAGACACACACAACTGATACTGCTGTATTAGATTCAATTTCAATTTCATTAAAAAGAAATGAGTAAATGACTAATCAAATATATGAAGGTGCGCTAGGTATGGGGATATTAAATAAAAATCATTTGTAACAGTGGTGATCAATAATAACAAATGTGAAAACAGTAACAGTGATAGTCAATAATGACAAAGGTAAAAACAAAACAGTGTCATGCGATGAGAAAATAAAGTCCCAAATCAGGTGGAGCTCCAAATCCAGTAAGCCGTGCTCCCAGTCAAATGATAAGTTGACAGATAAGCCTGTCAGCCAATAGACAGAGACCCCCTTGTCGGCCTGGCAAATGACCAAATCAGAATCTTTTGCAAGGGTAACCAGAGCTCTTTTTCCATTAGGGTATAGGTTGGAGTTACCCCTAAAAGGTAAATTCTTCCATAACCAATTCCTTGAAAATCTCAATGTTGTGTGTGTTATTACTAAATTGGGGTGAAAAATCAGGTTTATTCCAAAATTGTGTATGGATGTATTCATCATTTAACTATTCTAAAAAGCTGTCAGGTTAACAGTATAAAATATATGAAGATATTCTTGTATCCATAGAGTTTGTTAGTATAGGTAATTTGAGTTTGTCATCTAAATTTTTCTTAGCAAACTATTTCTGCATTGAAAGCTTGTGGATAAACCTATTAAAATCGACAAATAAATTGAACGGATTATGGCTATTCGTAGGGTTAAATGACAGCCCTTTCCTTAGCACTCTAATCTCATCATCCGTCAACTGATGTTTAGACAAATAATCAAAATGTAGATCTTGCAGCTTTTTAAATTATCAATTTTTTCTAATATTTCATTATCTGTATTGTAGGTTAAAGATATCATATTTATTTACATGGCCTATGCTATATGTATCTTCTATTACTTTGGTAGGTTTTGGTATCTGCATATGCTATTAATATATTACATCACATTCTTTTTGCATTCAGATCTTTTTATTCTTGATATTATCTTTAATATTGGGTGAGTTATTTACCACTACTACAGTAGGTTTAGAAAATTGCCAAAGCCACTACATTTATTATATCACCCTCCACATTTGCACTTAGACACTAATTTTATATAATTTTCATTCATTTTTTTTTCCTTTAGATATTATCCTTTACACTTGGTGAGCTATTTCACCTTAAATATAAATATATGTTATATTTTTGCACTTATATCTAGCTCCTCTTACACATATTATTGTAACAGAAAGATGCAAACAATTGATTATACAAATACAATTGTGAACTTAATGGTAAGGACAAATATTCCCCTTCAGGAGCGGAGCCGCTGCCTCCCACAATTTCTCCAAATAAACTGTTAGCAAATATGCGGCCAGATTACGAGTTTTGCGTTAGGAGCTATGCGGTGCTAACGAGCAGTTTTTTCTCACCGCTCACTTACCTGCAGCGCTGGTGTTACGGGTTTTTACACACTTAATCTTACACTTATTAACCCCTAATCTGCTGCCCCCGACATCGCTGATACCTACATTATATTTATTAACCCCTAATCTACCGCTCTGGACATCACCGCCACCTACTTTATATTTATTAACCCCTAATCTGCTGCCCCCAACATCGCTGCCACCTACATTATATTTATTAACCCCTAATCTCCCTCCCCATGTCTCCGAAACCTACCTACATTTATTAACCCCTAATCTGCCGCCCCCAACTTCGCCCCCACTATAATAAACATATTAACCCCTAAACCGCCGCACTCCCGCCTCGCAAACATTAGTTAAATATTATTAACCCCTAATCTGCCGTACCTAACATCACCGCCACCTACCTACATTTATTAATCTGCCGCCCCCAACGCCGCCGCCACTATACTAAATGTATTAACCCCTAAACCTAAGTATAACCCTAACCCTAACACCCACTAACTTAAATATAATTTAAATAAATCTAAATAAAATTACTATCATAACCTAAATAATTCCTATTTAAAACTAAATACTTTCCTATAAAATAAACCCTAAGCTTAGGGTTTATTTTTATTTTACAGGCAAGTTTGTTTTTATTTTAACTAGGTTGAATAGTTACTAAATAGTTATTAACTATATAATAACTACCTAGCTAAAATAAATACAAATTTACCTGTAAAATAAATCTACAATAACACCTAACACTACCCTACAATTAAATACATTTACTAAATTAAAAACAATTAAATAAATTAAATTAGCTAAAGTACAAAAAACAAACAAACACTAAATTACAGAAAATTATAAACAAATAACAAGATATTTAAACTATTTACACCTAATCTAATAGCCCTATCAAAATAAAAAAAAACCCCCAATATAAAAAAAACCCTTAGCCTAAACTAAACTATCAATAGCCCTTAAAAGGGCCTTTTGCGGGGCATTGCCCCAAAGTAATCAGCTCTTTAACCTGTAAAAAAAATACAAACAACCCCCCCAACAGTAAAACCCACCACCCACACAACCAACCCCCCAAATAAAATACTAACTAAAAAAACCTAAGCTCCCCCTTGCCCTGAAAAGGGCATTTGGATGGGCCTTGCCCTTAAAAGGGCAGTTAGCTCTTTTGCGGCCCAAAGCCCTAACCTAAAAATAAAACCCACCAATACACCCTTAAAAAAACCTAACACTAACCCCCTGAAGACCGGACATCCATCCTCAAGGAAGTGGCAGAAGTCTTCATTGAGCCGGTCCGAAGTCCTCCAATCAGCCAATAGAATGCAAGCTCAATTCTATTGGCTGATTGCATCAGCCAATAGGATTTTTCTACCTTAATTCTGATTGGCTGATAGAATTCTATCAGCCAATCAAAATCTAAGGGACGCCATCTTGGATGACGTCATTTAAAGGAACCATCATTCAGTAAGAAGACTCCGGATGAAGAGGATGCTCTGCATCGGATATCTTGAAGATGGACCCGCTCCGTGTCGGATGGATGAAGATAGAAGATGCCATCTGGATTAAGACTTTTGCCCGTCTGGAGGACCACTTCGCCTGGGTTGGATGAAGACATCTCCCGTCTTCGCTGAGGACTCCGACCCGGTTGGATGAAGACTTCTGCCGCTTCCTTGAGGATGGATGTCCGGTCTTCAGAACAGTAAGTCTATCTTCAGGGGGCTAGTGTTAGGTTTTTTTAAGGGTGTATTGGGTGGGTTATATTTTTAGGGCAATTGGGAACTTAGTTTTTTTTAGTTAGTATTTTATTTGGGGGGTTGGTTGTGTGGGTGGTGGGTTTTACTGTTGGGGGGGTTATTTGTATTTTTTTTTCAGGTAAAAGAGCTGCTTACTTTGGGGCAATGCCCCGCAAAAGGCCCTTTTAAGGGCTATTGATAGTTTAGTTTAGGCTAGTGTTTTTTTTTTTATTTTGGGGGGGCTTTTTATTATTTTGATAGGGCTATTAGATTAGGTGTAATTAGTTTAAATATCTGTAATTTGTTTTTTATTTTCTGTAATTTAGTGTTTGTTTTTTTGTACTTTAGCTAATTTAATTTACTTTATTTAATTTTTAATTTAGTAAATTTATTTAATTGCAGTGTAGTGTTTTAGGTGTTATTGTAACTTAGGTTAGGTTTTATTTTACAGGTATAGTAATAGTTAATAACTATTTAATAACTTTTCTACCTAGTTAAAAAAATACAAACTTGCCTGTAAAATAAAAATAAACCCTAAGCTAGCTACAATGTAACTATTAGTTATATTGTAGCTAGCTTAGGGTTTATTTTATAGGTAAGTATTTAGTTTTAAATAGGAATAATGTAGTTAATGATAGTAATTTTATTTAGATGTATTTAAATTATATTTGTTAGGGGTGTTAGGGTTAGGGTTAGACTTAGGTTTAGGGGTTAATAAATTTAATATAGTGGCGGCGATGTTAGGGGCAGCAGATTAGGGGTTAATAAGTATAATGTAGGTGGCGGCGATGTTAGGGGTTAATAATATTTAACTAGTGTTTGCGAGGCGGGAGTGCGGTGGTTTAGGGGTTAATATGTTTATTATAGTGGCTGCGATGTCCGGAGCGGCAGATTCGGGGTTAAAATTTTTATTTTAGTATTTGCGATGCGGGAGGGCCTTGGTTTAGGGTTCAATAGGTAGTTTATGGGTGTTAGTGTACTTTTTAGCACTTAAGTTAAAAGTTTTTTGCTACAGCGTTGTACCATAAAACTCTTAACTACTGACTTTAGAATGTGTTACGGATCCTGGAGGTAGAGGGTGTACCGCTCACTTTTTGACCTCCCAGGACAGACTCATAATACCGTCGCTATGGAAGTCCCATAGAAAAAAGACTTTTACGTAAGTCGTTTTGCGGTAAGGCCAAAGAAGTGTGCGGTGCCCGTAGACCTGCAAGACTCGTAATAGCAGCGGTAGTGAAAAAGTAGCATTAGGACCTGTTAACGCTGCTTCTTCAGCTTAACGCAAGACTCGTAATCTAGCCGATGGTTTGGTTAGAGGGGCACTTGCTCCAATATGAAGTCCACCAACTCGATGTCAGACCAGAAGTCTATGGAAATGAAAGGACTCCAATTTTGTGCTTGTATACACTTGATAAATATAACTGCATTATAAGTGTATACAAGCACAAAATTGGTGTCCTTTCATTTCCAGAGACTTCTGGTCTGACATTGAGTTGGTGGACTTCATATTGGAGCAAGTGCCCCTCTTACCAAATCACATATTATTCTAACTATCATAATATTATTACTAAGTTTTTATTATCTTATACTACACTAGCGCACATATCCGCGGATCTCACACAGCCCCATGCATATGCATTACACCTTAGATATTATTTACACATCGTTATTTTTGAGTAGCCTTACCTATTTTTGGCAACTGATTGAGTTCACACACTGCAGGGGATATGTTATAATTGATAGCTAGTACCAATCAAATGTATCACTATATGCTCACGTTCACTTATTATTTTCATTAGATATTGACATTAGCTATATACGGTTTTTAATTTACTATGGAGTAAAAATCTGTAATAGTTTAGTTTATGGTTTAGGGAATTTCTTGTATTATGTATTTTAGGACAACTGTATAAGTTTGAATATAAGATTGTTATTTTAATATGAGACTATTTGTCTGATCATGTTCACAGATAGAGTGCTAATTGTTAGTTTCACATTGGTTTATGTTTTACTATGTTCCCATTGGTCCGATCACTGGGTATGTGGACACCTCCCCTTTACCTGATTGGCCACTGGTAGTTTTATAACCTGAGTGAGTTTTTTAATATGAACAGCCTGATGAAACGGCCTAAAGGCTGAGAAACACGTTGCTGTATTGCAATTGTTTTAAACTTGTTTTATTAAACTTATTTTTAATTTTTAACACCGCTCTGTGTTAATTTGCCACACTTAATATCATTCATCCTACTCCACGGCACTCGGAGCTCTGTCTATTGGCTGATTCGTCTGACGTCTTGGGGAAGTTCCTCCTGCATCCTTCAGTAAATCTGGCTAGGAGTCTGTGATGTATCGGGGGGATTGGCCTCGTTTTGGATCCAGACTCTTGCGAGGAGAATAAGTCTTTGAAGTTCCAACCTGCTCATTAGGTGCTTTGTGCGCCCTATACCATTGAGTGCCCATTTTGTTTTCTTCATTCTCACTGTTTATATTGCTCTGATATGCACCATGTGGTGCATCTCCTTTGTCTTATAGGACACTATTCTCAATTTAAATTTCAAAAGCTTTACTTTTATACATAGCTATACATTTACACACAAAAATCAAACAAAAATCACAGTATCCTCTATTATATGATCAAGAAAAATGGTTTACAATGCCCATGTTCTTTGCTGATGTCATTATTCATGGAGGTATACCTATTACCTCATAAATTATAAACTCAATGACATGATTGGCTATATTGAATTTGGCATTAACTATGATATCACACTAGTTTACTAAATTGTGAATGACAAAAAAAAAAGTTCATATATCATGTGATCAGTGATAATATTAATGCAGCCATTCATGACATATATGGTGGTATCAGCTGTGTAATCACATGTGCCTTGCATGATGTTATTAAGAAAGCTAAAAGGGGGGGGGTTACATCACAGGTGTTTGCGCGTCAGTTTTTTCTCTCGCATTACAAGTTGAAAGTCAATGTGATTGCTTGAGTGCAATCGCAATTTACGCTACAATGATTACTGTGTTCTCAGAGCTCTGGTTAACTGTTTTGCAAAACAAAAAAGTATCATCAAATACATAAAAAATACATTACAAAGTACAGTTACTTATACATGTCTAAATATGTATGTGTATATACAGTATATATATATATATATATATATATATATACAACGCACAGAGAAAGTCCAGCACTCACTAACAAGCTCTCAGCTAAGATTTAAAAGCAAAAATGGAAAGGTTAGTTACCGCATTTGGCCAAATGGGACAAGCTCAGGTACCACATCAAGGTCCTTTCCAATACCTGGGACCCTAATACAGCCACACAATGCAAGCTCTCAAATCCAAACAAACTGAGAACATGGGAAGGGTGCACAGGCTTATGTAATCACCCTAGACATATACAAAACACGGAAGAGGACTGCACTCTCATACCGGACCGGGTACACATCCATGACCCTGTAACATGCTCAGCCCTGGGTGCAAAAATGGAAAGATAAACCTGTGCACCCTTCCCTTGTTCCCAGTTTGTTTGGATTTGAGAGCTTGCATTGTGTGGTTGTTTTAGGGTTCCAGGTATTGGAAAGGACCTTGATGTGGTACCTGGGCTTGTCCCATTTGGCCAAATGCGGTAACTAACCTTTCCATTTTTGCTTTTAAATCTTAGCTGCGAGCTTGTAAGTGAGTGTTGGACTTTCTCTGTGTGTTGTATTAATTTGTTTTGTAATTTCCCTATGGTTCTTGCACCCTGACCTGTCTGGGATTAACTGCCTGTAACTCTGGGGACAGCACAGCTTCCTGTGAGTGCCCGTGAGCACCCAGGGCTGAGCATGTTACAGGGCCATGGGATGTGTACCCGATCCGGTATGAGAGTGTAGTCCTCTTCCATTTTTTGTATATGTCTAGGGTGATTACATAAGCCTGTGCACCCTTCCCTTGTTCCCAGTTTGTTTGGATTTGAGAGCTTGCATTGTGTGGCTGCTTTAGGGTCCCAGGTATTGGAAAGGACCTTGATGTGGTACCTGGGCTTGTCCCATTTGGCCAAATGCAGTAACTAACCTATCCATTTTTACTTTTAAATCTTAGCTGAGAGCTTGTAAGTTAGTGCTGGACTTTCTCTGTGTGATGTGTTAATTTGTTTTGTAATTTCCCTATGGTTCTTGCACCCAGACCTGTCTGGGGTTAACTGCCTGTAACTCTGGGGACAGCACAGCTTCCTGTGAGTGCCCGTGAGCACCCAGGGCTGAGCATGTTACAGGGTCATGGGATGTGTACCCGGTCCGGTATGAGAGTGCAGTCCTCTTCCGTGTTTTGTATATGTCTAGGGTGATTACATAAGCCTGTACACCCTTCCCTTGTTCCCAGTTTGTTTGGATTTGAGAGCTTGCATTGTGTGGCTGTATTAGGGTCCCAGGTATTGGAAATGACCTTGATGTGGTACCTGGGCTTGTCCCATTTGGCCAAATGCGGTAACTAACCTTTCCATTTTTGCTTTTAAATCTTAGCTGAGAGCTTGTAAGTGAGTGTTAGACTTTCTCTGTGTGTTGTATTAATTTGTTTTGTAATTTCCCTATGGTTCTTGCACCCAGACCTGTCTGGGGTTAACTGCCTGTAACTCTGGGGACAGCACAGCTTCCTGTAAGTGCCCGTGAGCACCCAGGGCTGAGCATGTTACAGGGTCTTGGTATGTGTACCAGGTCCGGTATGAGAGTGCAGTCCTCTTCCGTGTTTTGTATATATATATATATATATATATATATATATATATATATATATATATATATATATATATATATATATGCACACACACACACTCACCGGCCACTTTACTAGGTACACCTGTGAAATTGCTTGGTAACACAAATTGCTAATCAGTGGCAGCAACTCAATGCATTTAAGCATCTAGACGTGGTGAAGACAACTGGCTAAAGTACAAACCGAGCATCAGAACGGGGAAGAAAGGGGATTTAAGTGACTTTGAACATCGAATGGTTGTTGGTGCCAGACGGGCTGGTCTGAGTATTTCAAAAACTGCTGATCTACTGGGATTTTCACGCACAATCATCTCTAGGGTTCACAGAAAATGGTCTGATAAAGAGAAAATGTCCAGTGAGTGGTAGTTGTGTGGACGACATGCCTTATTGATGTTAGAAGAGACTTGGCAGACTGATTAGAGATGATAGAAAGACAACAGTAACTCAAATAACTACTCATTGCAACCAAAGTATGCAGAATATCATCTCTGAAAGCATAACACTTCGAACCTTGAAGCAGATGGGCTACAGCAGCAAAAGACCACACCGGGTGCCACTCCTGTCAACAAAGAAAAGGAAACTGAGGCTACAATTCGCACAGGCTCATCAAACTTGGACAATAGAAGATTAAACAAATTTGCCTTGTCTGATGAGTCTTGATTTCTACTGCTACATTCAGATGGTAGGATCAGAATTTTACGTAAACAACATGAAAGCATGGATCTATCCTGCCTTGTATCAACGGTTCAGTGTGGGGCTGGTGGTGTAATTGTGTGGGGGATATTTTCTTGGCACACTTTGGGCTCCTTAGTTCCAATTGAGCATTGTTTAAATGCCACGGCCTACCTGAGTATTGTTGCTGACCATGTCCATCTCTTTATGACTACAGTGGACCCATCTTATGATGGCTACTTCCAGCAGACAAACATTTAAACATATATAAACACGTAAATACATATGAACATATATGAAGAGATGTATATGTATGTATCTCTATGTTACAGCCTTTTGCCTGTTTTTTTTTCCCTAACACCTGAGACCTCATATCTTTGAGTCCTTTTTGGTGCAATATTTTTTTTCAATTATTTTTATCAGATAGAATAAAACATGTAAAAACAAATTTATGCAATATATATTTTAATAAAGGTTTTAACTATGTATTTACTGTCAATATTTCACAGTTCTATGTTCTGCACATAGCAGAATATGTTCTAAGTATTTATAAGTAGATATTCATATACATATATTATATATATATATATATATATATATATATATATATATATATATATATATATATATATATATATATATATATATATATATATATATATACCTATATAATCATATATATATTTTGGTACAATATATATATATATATTGTACCAAAATACCATCAGATATATGTAGAAATATTTATTTATGAATAAATATAACATATTCTTCCATGTGAAGAACATTGGAATGGTCGGTTTAGCACACGTGAGAATATGCGATCAGGTTTGCATGCAAATTGGGGAGTTTTTTTTCCACTTTTTTGCTTCATTGACTTTGATGGATGAATAGGTTATCTCGCAAACAATATTCTAAGATCGACTTTATGTGCTCGTCGGGTTATTGCATGGGCACAAACAGTTTACTTTCAACTCATAATACAAGTGCAACCCAACAATCACAAAAAGCTTACTTCTAGTTCAGTTAACTTGCAAGCGGGAGCATTAAATAACACCCCACTCATAATCTAGCCCATATTTATCTATAGAATTCCTTTTTTACTATTTGAAAGAAGAGTATGGATTTAAATGATCAGATGTGGATCTCCAAGATTTTCCACTTGTGCCACTCCTGCATTTATGCCACCGTGGCACACAAAATAAGGCAGAACAAAGAATCTATTTGCTTAGGAGAGCGAATTTAGCAGTGAGTAGGGGACACACTTTAAAAATGTAAGTAAACATCTTGAGATTTGTATATAAAATGTTTAGTTATATGTAATGAAACAACTGTGTAGTACATTTTAATTTTGTCCCTTTTCATGCAATTGAGTTCTGAAAATGTATCAATTTCTAATTATCAGTACTTAAAAAGCACCCTTAAGGCTAACCATGCAACATATCTATCTGGAACAGGCTTTATCAGATAACAACTGCAAAATATTACATTTTATTCTAATGGCTAGCATGATTGTCTTTGGATTAAACTCCAGATTGTCTCCTCCAAATAAGGCAAATTGTGGGTGGAGTTTGGCTATTGAAAAATAATTACAGTGAAAAAGGATGTAAATTTATTTATAAAACAAATTTAGACTTGGCTGATAAGTTATTCAATAGCAACACATCAGAAATATCTTATAATTACAAGATATTTACTGTGCCTTCAAATACTACAGCCAATATAAATCAAATTACTGTTTCCCACTGTATAGTAAATTTCAATGACCTCTAATTTTGTATGCATGTGTTTTTTTATTAGGGTAATAAGGGTTTTGTGTATTGTGACACTGTCACAAATGTTTAGAGAATACACCAGACCTGGCAGAGAACTTTCTGGCATTACCATGAAACACCCCTGTTCAGCCCATCTGTAGGGGAGGGGAAACTAATTTCCAATAAGAAAAACAATAGGCTTTCATATTTCATATTAACAGTATAAGTTTCCCAGTTTTTAGCATATGCAGAGTAGTTTTATTATAATTTCTACTGTGAGCATTCAATATTTTTTTCTGCATAATTTGAATACTAATTTTATCGTTTCAATACACCACTATTTTTGCAGAGCCATTTTTTTACTATTTTTAATGTGATTTCAAAATATAGTTTTTACTATATCTTTTAATTTCAACACTTCCTTTATTCCTTATACAAAAATTGTGAGCCTTATTGAATTGTATGTCTCTACTTTAGTGTTTAATGTCACTTTAAATGACTATATAATACAGTAGTGATGCATAATCAGCAAGTGAGTAATGAAAAACAATGCAATAGCACTTACTCTTAATTTTTAAAGGAGCAGTAGTTTCTTACAGACAAAATTCAAAATGTACTTTAATTTGCCGTATTATGTGACAGCTATCTGCCAATCACAGACTCACGTATGCACTGGGAACTCTTGCACATGCTCAGTAGCAGCAGGTGCCTCAGAAAGCGTGCGTAAAAAAAGACTGAGCACTACATGCTCTTTCTGAATCATGAAAGTTTAGTTTTTACTTTAGAGTAACTTAAAATGCAGCAAAACTCTTTTGAATTGTTCTAACGATACACAAACTGACTAGAGAATTTCAACAGATTTTCATACAACTGTTTTTTTATGAGTCAGAACTGATTGGCTAAAATGCATGTCTGTCAAAATAACAGATAAGGGGACAGTCTGCTGAGGCTTAGATACAAGGTAATAACAGAGGTAAAATGTGTATTAATGTAACAGTGTTGGTTATGCAAAATTGGGGAATGGGTAATAAATGGATTGTCTATCTTTTTAAACAATAACATTTTTCAAGTAGGCTGTCCTTTAATGGTCCTTTAAGCTGCCATCATAAACTGTCAAGACAATGTAAAGCTTCTCCTTGCTAAACCAGTACATTGTTTTGTATTTGTAAATTTGCAACTGAGACATAACGTGTATACAAATGATGTATGCACACATCATACTTCACCATCAGTCTAAGTCAATATGGAAAAAATGACTTGTAATAGCAACTAATAATTTCACAGCAAAGCAGCAAGTTGTTAATCACACGGTATTGGTACACCACTCTTTCTATTGTTTTCCTCTTATGTCCTCAGCATATAATAAAATAAAAAAATATTGTTTATACTGTTTAACTTTCTTTTGTGCTCTGAACAAATGATCTGAAACAATAATAAAGAGCAATTCATACATCTTTTAAAGCCATTTTTTTCCCAGGCCATGGTATATCTAAAGACACATTTTTGCCAGCTGTTGGCCACCTTATATACTGTTATCTAAGTTAAGATAAATTAAATTCTAAACACAACCAGCGTCTTTGACGTTTGACTTCAAGAAAGCCCTCACACACACTGAATTGCAACCCTCTCTGGTAGCCAAAGGCAGTATATTTGTAAACCACTTGATTGGTTGTGTTTATGAGGTTTAATACCATATTCACCTTAATGTATATTATTAATCTTGGTGGCAAAATGAACTATTTTATGTTCTTGTAACTTGCAGTGATAATGTATCTATAAATTATACAAGTTTATATCTGATGATAGTTTAATTGCAACTAGAAGTGTATTAAAGTAAAAGTTGGGCCTTTAAGACCACTACTACATATCCTCTCTGCCAACTCAAAAGAGTTAAATCATCCTGGTCTGATCCAAGTGGGTTTATCGGCAAGCTGTGCAATTGGTTGTGAGAAAGCAGGAGGCTTGGCTGCATAATCAATTGCTTGTGCAATAGTAAAAGTAAGTAGTAGATAGCAATAACAAAGCACCAACTTAAAGGCCGCCTTTTATCTCAGTGCATTCTGACAGTTTTTTATAGCTAGGCAGCACTAGTTAACCCAAATACATAATCATTGTGGGCACTCCTGTGGAGTTATTTATGAGTCAGTGCTGATTGGTTAAAATATAAGTCTGTCAAAAGCACTGAAATAAGGGGGTAGTCTGCATAGGCTTAGATACAAATTAATCACAGAGGCAAAAAGTATATTAATTTAACTGTTTTGGTTATGCAAAAGAGGCAAAAAGTATATTAATATAACTGTGTTGGATATGCAAAAATAGGGAAAGGGTAATAAAGGGATTATCTATCTTTTTAAGCAGTAACAATTCTGGTGTAGACTTTACCTTTAACGTATACATGATTTTAACTCTATTTTCCCACAACGACTTTCGAAACTGCCTAATGGGTTAAAGGGGTGAATAAAGTCTGTGTTTTGTAAGTGGATAGAGTGGTGTTAAACAATCTGATTGTCATGTGTATATGGGTATGACGGGTATACTGGGTGTGTTTGATCAATAATTTTCTTTCAAACATTAAAAGTATTTTTTTTTTTACTTCATAAGAAGACCTCGTTCTCCTTTTTGGCAAAATTTTCAAAAAAAATCAATAAGGACAGTGCAGGATATAAGAAAGTGGCCACAGCTTTTCTCATCTACTAAAATAAAATTGTAACAGTTCTCACAGTGTAAATCATGAAACTGGTAAGCGACTAGGTTTTTAAGATAGTCCAGAGTTACAGAAATCACTTTACAGACCGCAATTTTAAACACCCACTGTACAGACTGTAATTTCCAAACCCCACTCTCACAGTACAGAATGGGGTTTCTCTTTGCAGCATAATACTTCTTAAATTCTTAACTCAGCGGATAGAGAAATCACCTAATTGAAGACAAGAATACTGTTTCACAATACCAAAAATGTGTGTATGAAATTAAACAAAGATATTAAAGGATCGTACCCTGATTTCTATCTACGCTCCCAATGCTAAACAGATCCCTTTCCTTCACTCCACATTTGAAAACATTGGGGAAGTAAAGAGGGGACATCTGGTTATTGGAGGGGATTTTAATCTGGTGTGGGACCCCTCCCTCAACAAGAGGTCATCTGCCACTTGCCCCAGAGATAGAAGAGTTACTTCCTTGTCAGCAGCTTTTCGGAAGCTGTGCTTTCAGTATAATCTCTATCATATATGGAGATGCCTGTCTCTGAATGAAAGGGACTACACCCACTTCTCGAGTCCTCACCATTCTTATTCAAGAATTGACTCCATCCTCTGCGATAATTGGTCCCTGGATTTCTTTCTCTCCACTGATATCAAACCGTGCCCTTGGTCGGACCACGACCTAGTGGTAGCAAACTGCTCATTTGAATCCTGCCCGGAGAGTCGCCCGATGTGGAGACTCCTGGAACACTTTATGTCAGACATCGAATCCCCAAAGATTGTGCAAACTATTAGAAACTTTTTCACACTCAATGACACAGGTGACACCAGTACAGCGACTTTATGGGCCTCCTTTAAAGTCTATATGAGAGGCTACTTTATGTATAAAACTGCCTAGGCTAGAGATAAAAATAAAGCCAGATTGGCCAAACTTTACGTGGAGCTCAGGGAAACTGAAAAGGGCAATAAATCGCACCACTCTCCCCTGCTCTCTCAGACGGTAGGACAGATACGTGAGGAAATTAATAAGAGGGAAAACAAGAGAGTCCAGACTAGCCTATTAAGACTAAAACAACTTTATTACTACAAAGGCAACAAATCTGATATGCTCATTGCAAACAAACTTCGATACCAAACCCAACAGAGACTCATCCCGGTCATTAAGACCATGGGTACCTCGGTCTATGCCCCTAGAGACATAGGTATAGCCTTCGCAAACTATTATCACTCCCTGTACAACCTGGGAGGCAATCCTGACATCCCCGGGTGGGCACTATAGAAATCCAGGAATTCCTTGATTCAATTAACCTACCACAACTCCCCCTTGAGGCGGAGATTGATCTTGAACTCCCACTCTCCAGTGAGGAGATCATCTTAGCAGTACGATCTCTTACACCAAGGAAGGCCCCAGGACCAGATGGATTTACTGCATCATTTTACAGGACCTATTCCCCTGAACTAACACCAATCCTCACGAGATTCTACAATGAGGCAGTTAACTCTACAATGAGGCATCGAAACTCTGCCGGAAGCCATTAGGAAATGGATGGAGATTCAGGGTTTTATAATCCATGACTCTGAGCAAAAACTTGCCCTGTTTGCTGATGAACTCACAATCTTCTTGTCAGACCCATTGGCCTCACTGCCCCCCCCCCCCCTTCTGGCCCTCCTAGACTCCTTTAGCACTCTGTCTTACTATAAAATGAATGTATCAAAAATGGAAGCTTATTTCATAGGAATCCCAACAGGGATCTGCAGAGATTACAGAGAAACTACCCTTTCAAGTGGTTAGTTAAGGGGATCAAGCATCTCGGAATTTATCTCTCCCATGACAGAAATACTATAATGTTGGACAATTACTCCCTTTTACTGAAAGAGATAGACTCCCTATTTGGGTCAAATACATATGAGGAGGTCTCTTGGCTCGGAAGAGTGGCTGCCGTCAAAATGATGCTACTCCTGAAAACCACCTATCTATTCCGCTGCCTACCTCTCCTAGTCCCCCAAACCATACTCCTCCACTTCCAACAGCTTATATCTAGCTATGTATGGAAAGGTGGGAGGCCGAGAGTGGCAGCCCATATCCTCCATAGGCCTGTGGAGAAGGGAGGAGTTGGCCTCCCTAATATCTGGCTCTATCATGAGGCAGCAATGGTTACCCATGCGTCTGCATGGAGCTCTAACCTCCCTCAGACCAGATGGTGCAAATTAGAACAAGCTTCCCTCCCGGCCCATATTAATCTTGAAGACCTTCTGTGGATAGCAACCCATGGTCTCCAGCAACTAACCCTCTCCAACCTGATCATGAGGGACTGCAGGAAGTCATGTATACATTTGTGCAATTGTAGCAAAATAGCCCCTCACCCATCCCCAATCCACCCTGTCGTGAACCTTCACTTAACCCTCCCCAACTTTCACATCTCAAATACAAACAGTTAGCGACTTTTACGATAATGACAGATTACTGAATCAAACGGACCTGATAATACGGAGGGAACTTCCCCCCAAAATTCACTTTGACTTGATTAGACCTCTACTGCGAGCTTGGGGATTTCTCTCAGAGATACCCAGAGACCTAACTGTCTGGGAAACCAGATGGGAAGCCAATCTTCAACTCCACAAACCCCTGTCCTTCCATTATCAATGCCTCCTATATGATGATTCACCCTTCAAACCTCCCCATAGTCTAGCATGGGAGCAGGAGTGGGGAAGGGAGTACACACCTCAACAATGGCTGCGTTCCGTAACTACTACCAGGACCGTCATATACTGTGTGGCGATGTATGAACTCTTCTATAAACTTTTAACAAGATGGTACTTAGTGCCCTCCAAGCTACAAAGGTTCTATCCCACATGCTTTGGGTTGTGCTGGAGGGGCTGCGGAAAGAGGGGGAGCCCTACACATATTTGGTGGGAGTGCCCCCTCCTAGAGAACTACTGGACCAAGACGATACACCTTTGCACAAGTTTGGGTCTTCCGGATATCGCTCTCCCCTCCATGGGACTGCTCCACCTCAGTATCCCAAAAATCCCCCCCAGAGTCATTGCTTACTCATCTGCATCTTTCTCTCTGCCAAGCTTATGATAGCCAGAAACCGGAAAAAATCCAAACCCCCGAGGTGGAGAGGTGTGCTGGATCTGGCTAGGAAACAGATGGGTGCATATGCCCAGATTTGGGAGCCCTGGGAGAGTCTCATGAAATCCAAAGTAATCAACCCCCTAGACAAATAAACTACCTGCTTGACCGTGAGAGGCTGGGAGGGTCATGTGCTTTGTGCGCTATCCTGTGTCTGTGCCTTTCTCTTCTGGCCCCCTAAAACTGAGGGACGGTTGTCCTCTCCCTCCTTCCCCCCTGCCCCCCGCTGTTCCCCTCCAGGGCCAGCAGCGGAGGTAGCGAGACTGACTTTTTCCCCATTTGTCTCTGGTAAGATGCCCTTAGCCATAGTCATACTGACTGCCCCAGACATTATTATTAACCGATCCCATCTCCCCTGTCCTTCTGTAACACCCCTTCTGAGGACTGCAGGGGCCCTGCCCCTACAGTCTGTAGGTGGCCTTCTGGTGCCCTCCTAGTGGGTGACCTTCCTGACAACGGCCCGTAATCTCCCCTCCCAGACTAGGAGAGCACTATTACTCCCGTTATGACTCATATTTACACTCATCACAGTAGCGAGCCCTGAGGAACAGACTTTGAAGTTATCACATTGAATTACTAATTTGTTTCCCTTAAAGGGAATCTTACAGCAAGTATGTTTTCTTGTTATGTTACTCCCTTATCCTACTTCCCCTTTCCTTCCCTTTTAGGAACTGCATTTGTTTCCACTTCTAAGTAAAATGTTGAAATTATGTTATATTTGCATCTATTCCCGACCGTTCTCTATAACCCTCAGGTCGGGTATGGTGCTCTGCATTGTATCTATCAGAATTTTTGCAAAATAAAAATTATTATAAAGTTAAAAGATATTAAAGGGTCACTAAATATCATAAAAATGCATAATTAACAAGTGCATCATAGAAATACAATGTAATAACACCTACTCTGAATTTCAATTAAGCTGTAGATTTTTTCTGATAAATTTATTTATTTCTCCCATTTTCCGGGCCCCTTGTATCATGTGACAGACATCAGCCAATCACAGACTAGTATATGTATACCCTGTGAACTTGTGCACATGCACAGAACGTGTGTATATAAAAAGACTATGTAATTTTTTTATAATGGAAGAAAATTGGAAAGTGTCTTAAAACTGAATGGTCTATCTGAATCATAAAAGTTTATTATAACGTGAGTGTCCCTTAAAGAAGGGCTATTGCTAAATGCCATTTTTCTATGTTGTGGTTGTGTTTTATATTTTCTCTCATTTCTTGCAGATCTCATTAGCTTTAGAAAATATCATGTTTGTGTCTATTAAATGCATATACATACTAAACAAAACTGCCGAATATAGGTTTAATGAATCTAAAAGATATATTGATAAATTAAACAGAAAAAACAGAAAACAAGGTGCAACACCTCTACGTGCAGTAAAATCAAATTATACACACAATTTATTTATTAGTCGCAATTTAAAACTCACAAGATCCAACCTCAAACACTATGAGGTATGTAAAGGGCACCTGAGAACCGTATAGGTCTCTCAAACGAAATTCATTATGATTCCACAGTGGCAGAGTTCCAGGATTGTAGATGACTTTCTCCAACGTGCACACAATGTGTACCGAACACTTCCTGAACTCATGGAACGAAGAGGCGAGCGCCACAATAGGCGGAGGTGATAAGGTAAATGGCTATGAGATGGTCTAGACTACTAGACAATTAAAATATATAATTTAATACATATCAAGCAAAAAAAATACAGTATAAGTCATGGATCCATGTATAACAAAAAAGTATAAAATCACATATAAAAACACATATAGACCAATATGTCTTAGTATAATCAGAAAGTCGCAGTCCTGTGTGATAAGGATACCAGAGGTTCCTAATATAAATACACCAATAAAAATAGAAGTCCAAATGATAGTCCAAATCAACAGTCCCAAAAAAGTCTTATCCTGAGTTCCCTTGAATGCAAATGGCAGTATCCAATGAAATGGTGAAAAAATGGTGAGAAAATGGTGAAGTGAACAGTGGAAAAAAACTTAGAAAAAAAATGAGAAAAAAACACTAAAAATCGTTCATGAAAAAATATAAAAATAATACATATGTGATGAAAAAATATATATGTGAAAAAACTAGGGCCTAGATTTGGAGTTTGGTGTAAGCTAAATACTTACCTGTAAAATAAACCCTAATATAGCTACAATATAAATTATAATTACATTGTAGCTATTTTAGGATTAATATTTATTTTACAGGCAACTTTGTAATTATTTTAACCAGGTACAATAGCTATTAAATAGTTAAGAACTATTTAATAGTTACCTAGTTAAAATAATTACAAAATTACCTGTAAAATAAATCCTAACCTAAGTTACAATTAAAACTAACACTATACTATCATTAAATTAATTAAATAAAATACCTACAATTACCTACAATTAAACCTAACACTACACTATCAATACATTAATTAAATACAATATCTACAAATAACTACAATGAAATAAACTAACTAAAGTACAAAAAATAAAAAAGAACTAAGTTACAAAAAATAAAAAAATATTTACAAACATAAGAAAAATATTACAACAATTTTAAACTAATTACACCTACTCTAAGCCCCCTAATAAAATAACAAAGCCCCCCAAAATAAAAAATGCCCTACCCTATTCTAAATTACTAAAGTTAAAAGCTCTTTTACCTTACCAGCCCTGAACAGGGCCCTTTGCGGGGCATGCCCCAAGAAGTTCAGCTCTTTTGCCTGTAAAAAAAAACATACAATACCCCCCCCCCAACATTACAACCCACCACCAACATACCCCTAATCTAACCCAAACCCCCCTTAAATAAACCTAACACTAAGCCCCTGAAGATCTTCCTACCTTGTCTTCACCATACCAGGTTCACCGATCGGTCCAGAAGAGCTCCTCCGATGTCCTGATCCAAGCCCAAGCGGGGGGCTGAAGATGTCCATGATCCGGTAGAAGTCTTCATCCAAGTGGAGCAGAAGAGGTCTTCCATCCGATTGAAGTCTTCATCCAAGCGGGGCAGAAGAGGTCTTCCATCCGATTGAAGTTTTCATCCAGGCGGCATCTTCTATCGACATCCATCTGGAGCGGAGCGGCAGCATCCTGAAGACCTCCGATGCGGAACATCCATCCTGGCCGACGACTGAACGACGAATGACGGTTCCTTTAAATGACGTCATCCAAGATGGGGTCCCTCGAATTCCGATTGGCTGATAGGATTCTATCAGCCAATCGGAATTAAGGTAGAAATATTCTGATTGGTTGATGGAATCAGCCAATCAGAATCAAGTTCAATCCGATTGGCTGATCCAATCAGCCAATCAGATTGAGCTCGCATTCTATTGGCTGTTCCGATCAGCCAATAGAAATATTAATCCTAAAATAGCTACAATGTAATTATAATTTATATTGCAGCTATATTAGGGTTTATTTTACAGGTAAGTATTTAGCTTTAAATAGGAATAATTTATTTAATAAGAGTTAATTTATTTAGTTAGATTAAAATTATATTTAACTTAGGGGGGTGTTAGTGTTAGGGTTAGACTTAGCTTTAGGGGTTAATACATTTATTAGAATAGCGGTGAGCTCCGGTCGGCAGATTAGGGGTTAATGTTTGAAGTTAGGTGTCAGCGATGTTAGGGAGGGCAGATTAGGGGTTAATACTATTTATTATAGGGTTAGTGAGGCGGATTAGGGGTTAATAACTTTATTATAGTAGCGGTGCGGTCCGCTCGGCAGATTAGGGGTTAATAAGTGTAGGCAGGTGGAGGCGACGTTGTGGGAGGCAGATTAGGGGTTAATAAATATAATATAGGGGTCGGCGGTGTTAGGGGCAGCAGATTAGGGGTACATAAGGATAATGTAAGTAGCGGCGGTTTATGGAGGGGCAGATTAGGGGTTAAACATAATATGCAGGGGTCAGCGATAGCGGGGGCGGCAGATTAGGGGTTAATAAGTGTAAGGTTAGGGGTGTTTAGACTCGGGGTACATGTTAGGGTGTTAGGTGCAGACTTAGGAAGTGTTTACGCATAGCAAACAATGGGGCTGCGTTAGGAGCTGAACGCGGCTTTTTTGCAGGTGTTAGGTTTTTTTTCAGCTCAAACAGCCCCATTGTTTCCTATGGGGGAATCGTGCACGAGCACGTTTTTGAGGCTGGCCGTGTCCGTAAGCAACTTTGGTATCGAGAGTTGGAGTGGCGTTAAAAATGCTCTACGCTCCTTTTTTGGAGCCTAACGCAGCGATTCTGTGGACTCTCAATACCAGAGTTATTTTTATTGTGCGGCCAGAAAAAAGCCGGCGTTAGCTACGCGGGTCCTTACCGACAAAACTCTAAATCTAGCCGTAGGTGAGAAAAAAAATATATGTGATGTCAGAGTATAGTGGTAAATTCCTTAATCCATTAAAGGGCCATAATACCCAAATGTTTAAACACTTGAAAGTGATGCAGCATAGCTGTAAAAAACTGACTAGAAAATATCTCCTAAACATCTCTGTAAAAAAGAAAGATATTTTACCTCAAAATTTCCTCAGTAGCCACCTCCCATTGTAAAGGATTTCTAAGCAGCATATTAGTATGTCTGTCCTGGGACATCTTAGGGGATGAGCCTCGTGAACTCTCATATTATTTCACCAATCAGGTAAAGGAAGCTTACTATGAAATCTCATGAGAGTTAAGTCAAATCTCATGAGATCACAGTAAGAGTTCATGACCTCAGCACTGTTGATGCTGATTGGCTGCAGTTCATTTCTTCATTTTTTTTTTTTTTTTTACCTGCAGCTGGGAGCAGGTTAAGTATAACTTTTTACACAGAACTTACTCTGCTGAGCTGAGGAAATTGTGAGGTAAAATATCTTCCTTTTTTACATAGAGATGCTCAGGTGATATTTTCCTGTGAGCTTTTTACAGTTATACTGCATCAGTTTCAAGTGATTTAGCATATGAGTATTATGTCCCTTTAAGGTCCGTGAATGTCTCCAATAAGTATGCAAAATTTTCCTTAAATAACCTAGGAAAAAAACAAAAACAGTGCTGCAAAAAAAGTTTACAAATAAAGCCAGGTATTGGTAATAAACTTACTTTGGTTATGTTGATGTGTTTTGGCCTCTGAATAGGCCTTTATCAAGACTAAATAACCAAGGTAAGTGTGTGATATATAAGTAGTATTTTGACCAATCATTGAGTGTCAATTTTGGCGCCATTATTTGGCTCCGCTTTTTCTCAAGTTTTTTCCACTGTTCACTTCACCATTTTCTCACCACTTTTTCACCATTTCATTGGATACTGCCATTTGCATTCACGGACACTCAGGATAAGACTTTTTTGGGACTGTTGATTTGGACTATCATTTGGACTTCTATTTTTATTGGTGTATTTATATTAGCAACCTCTGGTATCCTTATCACACAGGACTGCAACTTTCTGACTATACCAAGACATATTGGTCTATATGTGTTTTTATATGTGATTTTATACTTTTTTGTTATACATAGATCCATGACTTGTACTGTATTTTATTTGCTTGATATGTAATAAATTATATATTTTAATTGTCTAGTAGTCTAGACCATCTCGTAGCCATTTACCTTATCACCTCAGCCTATTGTGGCGCTCGCCTCTTCACTCTATTAACTATTTATCACTAGGTTCACTAGGGGACCTCATGTGGGGAGCTAGAGATCTATTGATATTCGCGCAGGCTCCACCTACTGTAATTGACTCATGGAATGGACTCAGGTTTTCCAAAACATCCACGGATCCAAAAATGACCAAAGTACAATTAAAAGTCTAAAAACGGAAAGGCTTTGAAAAGACTGCCACCAAACAGACCAGCCGTACACAACAAATGTGCCGGCTACGTGTTACAGCTGATCGTACTAGCGTAAAGACGGTGGGCATGGCCTTTCATTCATTTCATAGGGGATCTCCCTACTTCTTCAGAGGCTGCCCACTTTCTCCACATTTCATCTTATATACGGCCCCTGGGACCGCCTTTATAAAAACAATGATAGACTGTTGTACAACTAAGAATAATGCACATAAACTGATGACTTTAATTAAGGAATATAATCTGCAATGAATGCCAAATATTATAAACACTAATATTATAAAAACTACACAATCAATCCTTAGTAGAGATTATTTTAATAGAATTGTATCGTATCACTTCTATGTTGCAGACTGAATGTATATATCAGCACATATTAGCACATTAATAAAAAATATATAAAAGATCTAATAGAACATTCTCAAACACAGATAGAAAATATTATTTTTTAAATAAATATATTTTGAGCAGTTTCACGTGTATACACATAAAAGTGTTTGACCATTGTTTAGTGGATTTAGTGCAAAAGGGCTTGTGCAATAATTCAGGTGTTTGAATATGAATTATTTTGTATTTTAAATATATGGTATTAATTTATTTTATTTAATCTAATTCATTTCATGTGTTTTAGAGTTTGGTATAGCGAATTTATATCGGTGTTTGAGAAAGTTCTATTAGATCTTTTATATTTTTTTTATTAATGTGATAATATGTGCTGATATATACATTCAGTCTGCAACATAGAAGTGATACGATACAATTATATTAAAAAATCTCTACTAACGATTGATTGTGTAGTTTTTATAATATTAGTGTTTATAATATTTGGCATTCATTGCAGATTATATTCCTTAATTAAAGTCATCAGGTTATGTGCATTATTCTTAGTTGTACAACAGTCTATCATTGTTTTTATAAAGGCGGTCCCAGGGGCCGTATATAAGACGAAATGTGGATTAAGTGAGCAGCCTCTGATGAAGTAGGGAGATCCCCTATGAAACACGTAAGGCCACGCCCACCGTCTTTATGCTACTACGATCAGCTGAAACACATAGCCGTCACATTTGTTGTGTATTGCTGGGCTGTTTGGTGGCGGTCTTTTCAAAGTCTTTCAGTTTTTAGACTTTTTATTGTACTTTGGTCATTTTTGGATCCGTGGATGTTTTGGAAAACCTGAGTCCATTCCATGAGTGCAGGAAGTGTTCGGTACACATCGTGTGAACATTGGAGAAAGTAATCTACAATCCTGGAACTCTGTAATGGATTTCGTTTGAGAGACCTATACGGTTCTCAGGTGCCCATTACATACCTCATAGTGTTTGAGGTTGGATCTTGTGAGTTTTAAATTGCGACTAATAAATAAATTGTGTGTATAATTTGGTTTTACTGAACTTAGAGGTGTTGCGCCTTGTTTTCTGTTTTTTTCTGTTTAGTTTATCATCCGGTCTCCAGTGCCGTGTAGCTTATGAGGCAGCAACCCTGATCATCCGATTCTGCTTATCATCTGAAAGCAGCATATCCTTTATTGGTGTAATTTTACATATGTAATACTTAATAAGTGCAGATTATTTACAGCATATTTATGTTTTTGATACCATTTATATTGATAAATAAATCTAAATTGTTTTTTGTGGGCATTTCAGATTCTATTATTATTATTCCAATCTGTCTTTGTGTTTTATTTGATGTGTTCATTTTGTTGCAGAAATAAAGTGTGAGGCCCATGGTTGGGTGGATTGTGATTGCCAAATACATTGCTGTTCATGCATTATCTGGGCAACTTTACTACTATCTGCTCAGACCCAATAAGGACCCAATATGGAAATGTTATTAATTCTTGGATTGTGATCACTTAGGACTTAAAAAACACAGATAGTGAGCTGAAAAAAACCGCTTATAAACGTGATTGGAGAGATTGGAATCGACCCATGGCATGCAGTTAATTTTGAATGAGATGCTATTGTGTCTCTATCTGCTTCCCATTGTTAACTTTGGTTAACCAACTGGTTTGCAGTAATATTTGATCAGACATGAGTAAATACTATTGATCTTAAAAGTACTATTGCCTTTTAGAGGCATGTACAGTAAAGTGACATCTAATAAATATTTATATTAACAGTCTAAAAAAATAAATGTGTATACTGTAGAGCCTTTCCTGGTCATACATCATATCCCTTTCGAACCCTTTTAAAACATTTGTTTCAATTATAAATCATATTTTTTTTTTATTAACAATTTATATATATACATACATATATATATATATATATATATATATATATATATATATATATATATATATATATATATATATATATATTTGCAAGAAAAAGTATGTGAACCCTTTGGAATGATATGGATTTCTGCACAAATTGGTCCTAAAATGTGATCAGATCATCATCTAAGTCACAACAATAGACAATCACACTCTGCTTAAACTAATAACACACAAAGAATGAAATGTGCCATGTTTTTATTGAACACACCATGTAAACATTCACAGTGCAGGTGGAAAAAGTATGTGAACCCTTGGATTTAATAACTGGTTGAACCTCCTTTGGTAGCAATAACTTCAACCAAACGTTTCCTGTAGTTGCAGATGAGACGTGCACAATGGTCAGGAGTAATTCTTGACCATTCCTCTTTACAGAACTGTTTCAGTTCAGCAATATTCTTGGGATGCCTGGTGTGAATCGCTTTCTTGAGGTCATGCCACACCATCTCAATCAGGTTGAGCCCAGGACTCTGACTGGGCCACTTCAGAAGGCGTATTTTCTTCTGTTTAAGCCATTCTGTTGTTGATTTACTTCTATGCTTTGGGTCATTGTCCTGTTGCAACAATCATCTTCTGTTGAGCTTCAGCTGGTAGACAGATGGCCTTAAGTTCTCCTGCAAAATGTTTTGATAAACTTGGGAATTCATTTTTCCTTCGATGATAGCAATCCGTCCAGGCCCTGACGCAGCAAAGCAGCCCCAAACCATGATGCCCCGCCACCATACTTCACAGTTGGGATGAGGTTTTGATGTTGGTGTGCTGTGCCTCTTTTCCACCACACATAGTGCTGTGCGTTTCTTCCAAACAACTCAACTTTGGTTTCATCTGTCCACAGAATATTTTGCCAGTACTGCTGTGGAACATCCAGATGCTCTTGTGCAAACTGTAAACTTGCAGCAATGTTTTGTTTGGTCAGCAGTGGCTTCCTCTGTGGTATCCTCCCATGAAATCCATTCTTGTTTAGTGTTTTACGTATTGTAGATTCGCTAACAGGGATGTTAACATTTGCCAGTGACTTTTGTAAGTCTTTAGCTGACACTCTAGGATTCTTCTTCACCTCATTGAGCAGTCTGCGCTGTGCTCTTGCAGTCATCTTTACAGGACGGCCACTTCTAGGGAGAGTAGCAGCAGTGCTGAACTTTCTCCATTTATAGACAATTTGTCTTACCGTGGACTGATGAACAGCAAGGCTTTTGGAGATACTTTTATAACCCTTTCCAGCTTTATGCAAGTCAACAATTCTTAATCGTAGGTCTTCTGAGAGCTCTTTTGTGCGAGGCATCATTCACATCATGCAATGCTTCTATATATATATAAGCACAATATTTTATTTTAATATGTTTGACTCGTGCTTTGTGTAACTTTTATTTTAACCCTTACACTTTTGTCTATGGTCACGTTAATTCTTCTAGCAGTATTTTGGCTTTCGCTCAAGCGCAAGCCATAACTTTTAGCTTATAATGTAAGCAATGTTTAGCGTGGTTGTTATATCCATTGAAAGTACAGGATGGGTTACAGAGACCCTAGCCATGCTAAACCTTATCTGATAAATCTGTTTTACCATGAGCTTGTAATATCAATTTGTGCACTTAATTTAGAGTGGTCCAAAGATATTAATATTGCTACCCCAGCCAGTGCTCCACTTGTAATCTGGACCTATATGTTGAAAATGCAAGCAATTTAAAAAGTAAACATTTACTTTTAAAAAGCCATACTTAACAGGGTAAGCACCACCCTTACAAATACATGCTCTTGTATATTATTCAGATTCAGGTGGCAGTGTGATTGCTGCAGATACTTAAATAATTCACAGGAGCTGGCATATGTAAAGAAGGTACCAGTGCACATTTTCCAGTAAAGGGGCATCAGATGTTTTTATTCAACATAACTATGTGCTTTGTACATAAAAACTGCTAATATTTTCAGTGTATAAGTTTGAAAATGGATTTTTGCAGCTCTACACAAATAAATGTTAATAATAATAATTATATATTGAGTTGTATGTCCTCTTAAAGCTGTTTAGACTGAAAGGACACATATGTTTGTGTCACACTGGAACTCAAGTACCAGTGTTTTACTGGCTGATTGAACAATTTATACACTTGTATAATATTGGTAGAGAAGGAAAACCTTCAATAAAAAGTTATATCCTTTTAATAATAAATTATCTCTCATCTAAATAATAACCATACATGCATTATTATGCACACAGCCATCTAAATACATTATACATGCATCATACTAAATACATTCCTTATTTTTCAATAGTCTTTCACACCTTAACTAATTATTAACTGTCATCTTATCAATGTTTATGAAATAAATCTATTTAAATTTTATTTCTATAAATATTAATGCATTATTTACTCAGTCTAGAAACAAAATGGTGTATGGTGCCTTTTTAATTAATACTAAATAAATTCCTTATTTTTCAATAGTCTTTCACACCTAAACTAATTATAAACTGTCATCTTATCAATGTTTATGAAATAAATCTATTTAAATGTTATTTCTATAAATATTAATGCATTATTTACCCATTCTAGAAACAAAATGGTGTATGGTGCCTTTTAATTAATATAAAAGAAAATGAAAACACACACAGGCAATTTATACAAAACTTAGGCACAGATTCACACACAGGCAATTTATACAAAACTCAGGCACAGATTCACAGATGACACTCACTTAAACAGATGGCATAAATAAATAGTTTTATTGACAAACATTCATGACAAATGCATAATTTTGCTGTTTTGGAAATGTGAATTGATGCTAAAAATTGAGTCATAAAGTAAATTTAAAATTCAGAAAAGACTATTATTCTTCATGATGGCTTATTACACATAAGTGTATTTGTAGTGTTTAGAAGCCTTAAATGGACAGTTTGATATTGCAATATAAAATGGTTAAAAGCATAGTCTATTCAGATAGAGCATGCAACTTTAAGCTACTTTCTAATTTACTCCTATTATCAATTATTCTTCATTCTCTTGTTAACTTTAGTAATGCTCTCATTAAAAGTATTTAAGTTTTAACACAGGATACAAAGAGAAAGAGGAAAATTTGATAATAGGTAAATTCGATTTTGTTTTAATTGTAAGCTATGTCAGACTTATACAAGTTTCATTCAGACTTCAATATCCCTTTAAGGGAACATGATTATGTATATATGAAGGGGGTTATCCATATGGGAGTGTAGGCCAATATGTCCGAAAGTTAATTTATTATCATCCATAACAGTATTGTATGGAGAACACAAATAATAATTAATTGATTGAAAGTTTATAAATTGCGTATTATTTTCTCTGTTTAATAGAATAAAGTGTGGTAATCTAAATCTGATTTAAAATGGACACTGTGTGTAATCAGTTAATACTCTGGAATATGAAAGGGATATTAAAGTTATTTAGCTGCACCTAAAAGAGAGTATTTTAAAGTGAAGGTCAATTTTCATCAATGAAAGTGCCCCTGTTTTTAAAAGTATTTTTAAAAACCGGCCACACATTGATGAAAATTGACCTTCACTTTAAAATGCATTACCAATGGTTCTTATCAAAAAGTGATCAGTCTATCCTTAGATATAATATATAAATAAATATAAAAAAAAATTGTCTTTGCTTACAGGAAATGTACCATGGATTTTTAAGGAATATAGTACAATGTTGAT
The DNA here is from genome assembly GCF_027579735.1 of Bombina bombina. Classification (NCBI taxonomy): domain Eukaryota; kingdom Metazoa; phylum Chordata; class Amphibia; order Anura; family Bombinatoridae; genus Bombina; species Bombina bombina. The sequence goes on along the minus strand of NC_069503.1, from coordinate 686,479,244 downwards.
TACCGAGATACACTTTAGGAAAATAATATATTGTCCTTAATCCTCCTACATAAGCACTTTTTTGCATAACATTTTTAAAACAATCAATAATGTTTTTTTGTTTGTTTTTTCAAATTTGTTTCCCAGATACTAGATGGAATTTCCCTGTCTTTATACTTCCGTGCGTTTAAGGAAGTAGAATCCTTTAAAAAATATATTAATTTATAAACCAAGAAGGGAGTTACTTAGTACACTTCTAAGAAGTCACCCAATGTGATGCAAAGGAATTGAGTAATATCTATTAAACTAAACTTACCTATTAGTTTCAAGTGAAAACGTTGTCTTTGAAAATGGTTACGCACAGAGCTAACTAGTTTAGCTATAAGTGGCCTTAATTCCAATCTTTCTGACAAACACCCTGTTGCAGCTTTGTTGTTCTTTTGTGTGTGTGTGATTGCAAACTTGATTTCAATTAATCAGTTAGTGAATTTCTATAATTCATTCATTTTTCAGAAAGGTTCTTGCAAGGATTTCCCGAGATTTTAAAGGAAGTAAAAGATAAGTGGCCAAAATGAAAGTTAGATATGAAAGATAATTTGTACATGTTTCATGGTTTAAATTTGTGACTTAAGTTATATTTTTAACTTTTAAAATTTTGAATTTAAAAAAAGATCTCACATTTGACAGAGACAGACACTGAAGATGATTTGCACTTTATATCAATCAGCACCTTATGACTGTCATTTATGGGCATGTACGAGATAGCTGTCTTGATGGGGTTTTTATGTGACATACTACCCATATATTAAATCACTTGAAAGTGATGCAGCATAACTATAAAAATCTGCCAGGCAAATATCACCTGAATATCTCCATGTAAAAAAGTAAGATATTTTATCTTAAAATATATTCAGCTCACCTGAGTAAGGCCTCGATGATATATTGTTCGCCAGCTCAAACCTTCTTTTTCTCGCTGACACTCGCAGGGCTGCCCCGATGCAATGATCGTAAAAAAGGGGCAGTCCCTGCGAGTTGCAAGATGGCTCCTATTAAAAGTAATGGAGCTCGCTGGATAGGGAAACTTCGCTCCTTAGTGCGAAGTTAGCAGAGAGCAGGGGGAGCACTTTAAAATTAAAATCCTGCAGCCAATATAACTCACATTACGCTGCTTTCTGCTTATAACATCTTACATTCGCCTATATGTTCGTATGCATTTGTTTTTCTATTGGGGTTATAAGTGTTCGTATTGTTTTGACAAAAGCTCGCCACCTTTTAGTTGGCGAGAAAAAACTGTGATATCTGCAGTGCGAAAATCTTTATAGAATTACGCTGGGATTAGTTAGACATTGTCATATACGCCCATGGAACGCCCATGTTCAGCCCATTTTACTAAAAAACAACAATTACGCTTTGCATTTTGTATTTATAAATTCAAATTTCTGTGTTATTTTTGCACATTCAGTGTACTACAATTACGATTTACGCTGTGAATATTTAATTTGATTTATTCCTGTGTAAATTAGATACTAATTTTACGTTTTTGTTAACATACGATTTTTGGTGAAGAATTTTGTTATGATTTTTGATGCACCTTAACAATACAATTTTTCCCTGCTTATTTTTGTGTGAATGATTCAAATATTTGTTTTGTATAATGTTTAAAATACGAATTTTGTTGTGCACATTTCATATGAAAATGCAGTATACGCCCCTTAGCGAGACACCCTGTTTTCATGGTAAAAAATGGCTTTAGATCATTCCACAAGGGAAATAGAAGGACTGGCGAGCATTCTTTAATAATCTCGCCAGCCCAGAGAGCTTTCAATCATCGAGGCCTAAGTGTTCTTTGATGTAGAGCTACACTTTTTACTGTAATTTGCCTGCTAAATAAATAAAAAACAACAGCCAATAAGCTTCATTAATGCTGAGTTCACACTTTACTGTGATATTAAGAGATTTCACTTAAATCTAGCAAGATTTCATAGTAAACTTCCATACACTGAGGAGGGAAATAATGTGACTATACATTTTTAGTTTTGGACTCAACTTCATGTCCTGGGACAAGCATCTTGGTTTGCTGGTTAAAGTCCCTTTACAATGGGATGTGGCTACTAAGGAAATATTAAGTTAAAATATCTTCCTTTCTTACATAGAGATGTTTACATTATATTTTCTAGTAAGCTTTGTAAAGATAAGCACAGTTGCATTTTAGATTTCAATAGACACATTCACCAGCTTTGTTGTACTGCAACAATTCTAAATGAAATGTTATGAATGACATCATAAGCATTAGACCAGGAGGAGGAGTAGGTCTCATGTATTAAACCTTTATCTCTAAAACAGTAACAAAACATTTTTGTAAACCTATATATATCTAAAATGTTTCTTACCAAATCTAAAAAGCATTGCTGTGTACTTCAGATCTTACATATACCTTCCTTTGGCACAATTACAATATTTTGTTTAGTAATATGTATTTAACCAGGTAAGTCTTTAGAATTGGTATTCAATTTATCAGAGTGGTCTCCATTAGACATAGTCCAGTTTAGCTGAAATGAACAAAACATGTGAAATAAATTGTGATAATTATTTATTCATTGTGCAGTATTGGTTTGTTCCAACTTGTGGCTACCATAAAAAAAAATCACAGAATTCACAGAATTGCTAACTAAATAGAAAAAATATACATCTCAGCAGGATATCAGTGTCCAGTTGGGTTCAGGTTTTTTTTTTTTTTTTTAAACTTAGCTGATGTTTGAATACATCCCAGCCGACGTACTTTCTTATGATCACAAAAGGAAACCCTGTCCTTGTTCTTTTATGTGTATTTTGTGCATAATTTCAGAAACTGAATGGTTTCATAAAACAACATTTGTTTTAAAATTCTCTTAAAAGAAATGCTAAGCCCTTGATCTCAGTGGGATAGCTGTTATGTACAGTGAGGAAGCAGGAGAATTGACAAAACATGAACTTAGTATTTATAGCGCTCCTTTGAAGGATCACGTACTATGTGAGCGTCAAGCTTTTTTTTTTTTCTTGCGTTGCCTGGCTTCTGTTTTAAAGAATAATCTAGATTATAGCTTTCCATAGTGCTGTTGTTAAATGGTTTAATTATATATTTACATTTATTAATATTTCTATTTTATTTTTAAAAAAATAACAAATTATATTTGTTTCCTTAAGTAAAGTTAGAGCAGATTAGCAAAGACCTTTAATTTTAAAATTGTAAATTTAGGTGTAAATATTCAAATATGAAAAAAAAATAAAGGTGTGGAGGAATAATTTTGATTTAGACAGAAAGTAAACTCAAAAAGAAAATACAACCTTATTATTTCTGTTATTAAATTACTTCTGTTATTGTAAATGATTATATTATGAAAATGTAAGTCTTTCTCTTGTTATCCTTTGTTAAAATGCAGCTCATTTCTATAACAGCATACCTTTATAGGCTCAGGAGCATGCATACGATTTGAGCTCTATATGTCAGCTGTAATTTTTAACAATATTTGTGACAATACAATTATTTGGCATAGTTTTTTCAGTTTTTTTTTTACACATGCTCAGTTTAAAATATAGCTTATTTAAAGTCACTTTGAAACTAGGACATTCCCATAGAAGTAAAACAGTCTTCAGAATGTTCTATTATGATTTTATTTTAAATTTAAAAATGATAAGTAGAATATTACACAAAATGTAAAAAAGAAATTATGAATTGCGCACGTTAAAATTTGGCGTTGTATACTAAAGGGACGGTATGCATATGAAAGGGCTCCATTTAAACATATGAGACATGATGGCAATATTTTTAGCATGGAAAAAAATGAAGTGTAATCTCAGCCTTAAGGACATTCCAATTGCCTGATAAATAGAACTTCCACCTCACAAGCATAAAAAGAAAAACAAACACAAAATGTTCAGCCCAGGAACATCGGTTTTACAATAAAATAAGATAAAATAACATTCATACATTTAAAACTGCCCTCTTTCATATGCAACAAAAATGACTTATGTGTCTCTTTAAAGGGACATTGTATTCTAGATTTTTCTTTGCATACATGTTTTGTAGATGATTCATTTATTTAGTTAATCTGGGAGTGATTTTTTAATAATCTATAGTTTTGCTTATTTTTAAATAACATTGTGTTGATTTTGAGACTCCTAACCAAGCCACTAAGTATTAGATGTACACATGCGTTTACCTAAACAGGAGCAAGCAGGAGTCTGTAATCTGTCTTTTCATATGCAGGGAAGGGGGGGCGTGTCTGCTCTGACTGCTTTGCCAGCCCCTTTCACTGGGTGTCCCAGCCTAACCTCAACAGTGCTAAATTGAGAGCTTCTAATTACATTTTTAAAAGGTTTTATACTAGATTTTTAGACCAGTATCTGTGCATATTCTTCTTTATAATAGTGTCTATTATATGAAAATTGGTGTATACTGTCCCTTTAGGTGCTGTAAAATTGGGTCTTCATTTGTTCTATATGCATCATATACTGATGACTCTTACGTATATGTCTTTCATCACTCATTTCACTTTGACATGTTTAAAGGGACAGTCTACTCCAAAAGTTGTATTGTTTCAAAAGATAGATAATCTCTTTCTTACTCGTTCCCCAGTTTTGCACAGCCAGAGTGCTGTGTCCTGCACAACTCAGCGGGAGAGAGCACAATGTTATCTATATGGCACACATGAACTAGCAGTCTCTTGTTGTGAAAAGCTAATAAAAAAGCATGTGATAAGAGAGTGTCTGTAGTGGCTTAGAAACAGGCAGAAATTTAGAGGTTTAAATGTTATAAAGTATTTTAAAGGGACAGTCTAGCCAAAAATTAAACTCACACGATTGATATAGGGCATGCAATTTTGAACAACTTTCCAATTTACTTTTATCATCAAATTTGCTTTGTTCTTTTGGTATTTTTAGTTGAAAGCTAAACCTAGGTAGGCTCATATGCTAATTTCTAAACCCTTGAATGCCGCCTCTTATCTCAAAGCATTTGACAGATTTTCACAGCTAGAGGGCATTAGTTCATGTGTTCCATATAGAGAACATTGTGCTAATGCTGTGGAGTTACTTATGAGTCAGCACTGATTGGCTAAACTGCAAGTCTGTCAAATGAACTGAAATGAGAGGGCAGTCTGCAGAGGCTTAGATACAATATAATCACAAAGGTAAAAAGTATATTAATATAACTGTGTTGGTTATGCAAAACTGGGGAATGGGTAATAAAGGGATTATCTATCTTTTTAAACAATACAACATCTGGAGTAGACTGTCCTTTTAAGGGAGCTAGATAGTTGGTTACGTATTTGTGTCATTTATGTGTCTTGCCTATTTCTATTTCAATGGTCCAGATTACATAAAACCACATTTATGAAATTAATATCTCACAAAAGCAGCTTGCTGCAAGATCACAGCTTGAACATTTTAGAATACATAGAGATTAGTACCCACTCCTCGTCACAGTTGAGAGCTGTGAGTTCCATTATTGCAATAAAATTCACTAAACAGTGGGTTATATGTAATAGAAATCATTGCAATATGAATTATTCATCATTTTAAAAGTATTTTACATTTCATTTCTTATTTTTAACTTAATTTGTGCAGTTTGAATTACTTTCTGTTACAGCCCTACAATGAGGCTGTCGTCTCTACCAAAAGGCTAATCTATCTTGAGGGCAATTCTTCTATAGTAACTTGAGCTGATTTACTATTCAGATAGTGCTCATGCTCGGTAGAGGCAGAATAAAACTTAAGTTCAAAACGTATCTGCTCTCTTATTTCCTTAAAGGCAATGGCTACAATAAGAAATTCCAAGTGTTTTTTTTTTTTTAACACAATATGTTTCTTTTTATGTTTACTTTTATTTAACATATTCGTTTTTAATATAGGATCACTGTTTACTATCCCTTAAAGGGACAGTCTACAATAGAATTGTTATTGTTTTAAAAGATAGATAATCCCTTTATTACCCATTCCCCAGTTTTGCATAACCATTACAGTTATATATATAAATATATATATTTTTTTTTAAATTATAATCTTTATTAATAAATTATATGTTTCAAAATGTCTCAATTCAATATAAAACATCCATCAAGCTATCTTCAATAATTTCTTGACTTAAACAATACAAAGATAAGTAAGCAGAGCTTTGCATAATTTGGTTTCTCAATATTCTTATTTATCAAATAACCATAACATAATCTAATCTATAATACCCTTCTTATCTCTCAAGGCCCACAATGATTTATTTTCAATCAGGCTCTATAAAATGATGTGTTAATTTCTATTCCCTTTTTCTCTTTGTTCTTTAATTCTGACCTCTTAATTCTTATTACTCAAAAAAAAAAACAACAACAACAAAACAACTGATAGTAATCCTCCCCATCTCTTAAACATTATAAATGGGTACTAGCAATTTGTTCTATACAAGTTTTGAATTAATCTCCTTGGTAACAAAATCTTTCCAGATCTTCCCCAGAAAATCACTCTTTTTACCTCCTAATTTATAATCTTAGGCAGTCATAATTGCAGATTTGATTAAAAGATTTTTTGCTTCCAATTCTGAGGGTATCTTATTTTTAATCTAATTTGCAAATATTAATTTCCTAAGGATTAAGATCGCTATTCGAACAAATGTGCCTTTGTTTCCCCAAGAATCGTTACTAACCAATTGAAAAACAGCCTATTTAATCAAAATAATTTTCTTCTTTGTTATTAAAAAGAGAAAATAACTTATTTTGAACCAAAATTGTTTAAACTTCGTACAATCCCACGATAGATGTCCTAAAACAGGATTCACATGTGAACATTTGGGACATACATTATTAACTTCACTTTTCCATTTAACAACTCTGTGTGGTGTATTCTAATCTCTATGGAGGATTAATAGCTTCCATTAATGGATGTTTATACTACATCTGTCAGGAATCTTCTCTTTCACCGCCTAAGCCCATCCCACTCTCTCTTTAAATCCTGCATGCACCTTCTCTTGGGTGCTTAGTATTTTGAGTTAGTTGTCTAGAACGCTTGGTACTTTCTCTGAGCTCCTACCTACCTACCTGCTAATCTTAGCGAATCAGGATTCAAATCCTTAGCTGATCCTCTGCTGTCAAGTTAACTACATCAAGCATAATCAATATTGGGTTCATATCTCCTGACAAGTTAATCTTTATTCATTTTTGCCTCAATATGGACTGTATTTCCTGTGAGCCAATTTTCCTAAGTGACTACGCAGTTTCCCTAACTGGAACCTCTATCATCTCTTACCAGTACTGTTGTTCCTGGCAGCTGTGCTACTCTACAGGCAAACTTAGCCGAATTGCAGTCTTTTCCAAACCGCAGCGTTTACTGTGATTTATGGTCACTTTGTCATCCTGCCTGTCAGCTGGTTCCTACCCAGACTCACACACTGCATACCGCAATCAGCTATGTGCCAATATCTACTACACTCAACTCCCAATACTGTGAGTAAAATGTTCCTCATTGTTTCACCACCTAGGTGACACACTATTTCCAGCTTTCAAGGAGGAATCGGTACAATATCCGTTACTATGAACTGATTTAAGCTCTGCCCCCTTTGACTCACGTCATTCAGTTAGACACTCCTTCCCTGCCTCTGAAGTATCGGCTCAGACCGATTCAGGACAAAGTATCAATCATCTCTGCATTGTGTCTCAGCTTCAGTACTTTGTAACACAATAACAAAGTACAATTGTTACTCGGTATTTGTACCAATTATCTACTAATTTCCAGTTTGCTTCACAGTGAACAATTTGACTGGAGTTTTTCTTCTTAACTTACACCTGAATTAACTTTCACTGCTGACTACTTTTACTACTTCCATTATAAGTAGTCATTTTATAGTCAAAGTAATACATATTCCAAATTTAAAGGTACATACAGTACCAGATTTTGATATGCAGTTGTGATCCTACCTTTCAATCACAGCAAGTCCTTACAAAATTGACTAGGAAGCTCCTAGTCAATTTTGCAATATAGTCCTTAACTTGAAGAAAATAAAAGTTGTGTTTAAGTTGAACCCTCAGGGAAAATCTTCCGAAATTCATTAAAGGAATATAATTTCTTGGATTTAGTATCGTAAAATATGTTAGATGAAATCCCCAGAGGAAAGTACCTATTACCCTGTATTGGTAGTCATTTAGAACATTTGATTTATTCCCCAACCATTTAATGGATTTCCTCCAGACCTTTAAGATGTCTCTAAATAATGTATAAGAAGATATAGTTGTACCTAAGTCTCTATTTGAAGCATGGATAACAAAGTTCAGAGAATGTGGGGAGCATACCTGTTCCTCTAACTCCCTGAATGAGTATCTAAAGGTTTGTAACAGCCAGTCAATAGGGAGGCGTAGAATGGTGTCAAAACTATACCATTCTAAATTTGGCAAAGCTAGTCCCCATTTAATATAGGGTTGATATAAATTATTAGGTTTTATTCTTGCTTTCCTTCCATTCTATAGGTAGTATCTTAGCCTATGATTAAACCGCCTAAGATCTGCTTTCCTAATTAATAAAGGAAGCATTCTTAATATATATAAAATGTTAGGAATTATAAACATCTTAAACAAGTTGATTTTACCGGAAATCGAATGTGGCAAGCCTCCCCAGATTTTAATCTTATCACTATTTTCCCACAGGGCTGGAGAAATATTGTCTCCATGCCATTTTGCAGGCTCAGCATAAAATTTTAAACCTAAATAATCCAATTGATCTGTTTCTGTGAATCGATAAGTCTGAAGCGAATTAGTTTTTTTTTAACCACAATTTTTTAGGTTTTAAAGCCAGATACTCAACTATAATCTTCCAGAAGTTTAAGAATTTTGTCAATATAGATTGTGGGATTCGTTACAAATATAAGAAGATCGTCCGCAAATAAAGAAATTTTAATTGGGACTTTACCCACCGTTATGCCTGGGAGAATATTCCTTAATTTAATTGTTACGGGTTCCAAAACAAGATCAAATAGCAAAGGTGAGAGGGGACACCATTGATGGTGCCCCTTGTTAATGAAAAAGAGTTTGAAATACCATTGCTAATCAATAAAGATGCCTTCATATCAGAGTAAATATGTCCGACCAGATTCAGAAAGCTTACCCCAAATCCAAATTCCTCTAAAACTTTAGGCAAAAATGGCCATTCCACCCTGTCGAAGGCCTTTTCTGCATCCAGAGATAGCAGGAAGGACTCAGACAGTGAGGAACATTCTCCATTGTAGTGACAAATTGTGTGCAACATTTTTCTTACACTCATCTCTGAAACTCTACCGCTCACAAAGCCCACCTGATCCATATGTATAATTTTGGGTAATATAGTTTTATGTTATAATCCAGATTCAGGAGTGAGATGGGTCTGTATGAGGTTACTTCTAAAGGATCTTTATTTTGTCTAGGAATCAGGATAATATAAGCTTGTTTAAAGTATTCTAATATTTTCAAGTTATCTTCAAAATAATATTTATAAAGAGCTTTCAAAATCTGAACAACTTTAGATGATAAAGTCAGGTAGAATTCCAGAGGTAAATTATCTGGTCCCGGGGTTTTCCCTCTGGCCATTGAAGCTATTATTTTGTGGATCTCCTGTTCTGTTATCGGTTAATTTAGTATTTCAGTGTCTAACTCTGAAATTTTGGGGAGCTTGATATCTTCTAAAAATGTATCAATATTTTGTTTAGTAGGATTTTGAGATAGAGATAAGTATAATATTTTTGGAATAATAAAGATATATTGTCCTGATCTACATAGACCTTTTCCTTACTTTTGATAGCTGCTATAATTTTCCTTTTATTCTGTCTTTTAACAATCATGGCTAAAAATGTGCCTGCTTTATTACCAAATCTTGCTAATTTAGATGCATTTTTATAGAAGGTATCTTGTGCTTCCTCCAGTAAATATAGATCTCTTTTTTTTTGCTAGCGTAAAAGTTTTCTCTGTTTTTTCTATTTGGGTGTTGTTTAAATAAGGCATATGTTGCTGTTAGTCTGTTTGACAACTCATTAAATTTTAGCTTTTGAGATTTTGGAAGCCTAGCGACATAAGTGTTAATTTCTGCTTTCATATAGGCCTTAGCAGTTTCCCAGAAATTAGGGACATTATCTCTATGTTGGTTATTGAATAAACTAAATTATTGACAACTTTTGAGTACAAACGATTTAAAACTGGATGACTTCTGCAGATATACAGGGAAGAAAAAAGAGTTAAATATAAAGGATTTGCCAATGTCCAATTCTAAGGCAACAGGGGCATGGTCAGATAATGTATGTTCCGATATTGTACAATTCAATGTTTTAGTTATCAAACATTCGGAAATGAGAAATAAATCGAGTCTTGAAAGAGTATTATGAAATTTTGAATAACATATTTAATCCATATTATTAGGATTTAACAATCTCCATACATCTACCAAACTCATAGCATGAGTGAGTAATGAAAAAATTATTTTCTCATAATTCAAGTGAAATTTTGTGAAACTAAGTTTTATTTTGTTTGTTTCCCTAATTTCCTCCTATCTAAAAAAAGAATTAGGTGTAATATTGAAGTCTCCTGTTAATATGATCTTATCATTTGGAAATTTAAGCAAATTGTTAGTTAATATATTCCAACATTTTTCATTAGGGCTATTTGGTCCATACACATTGACTATTAAATATTGTTCATTCTGAATTGATATTTTCAGAAATAAGTATCTACCCTCTTTATCTTGTATTACACATGAGATTTTGTAATCAAGTTTAGTATGGAGTAAAATCATTACTCCTCTTGCCGCCTTTTTATATGAGGAAAAGAAAGATTCCCTGAGCCATCTGGCTTTGATCTTACAATGTTCCACATCTAAAAGATGGTTTCCTGCAAACATATTATATAAAAAAAAAAATCCCAAAAAATTAATGATGGCTTTCCTTTTAATTAGGGAATGAATCCCTCCCACATTCCATGTCAATATTTTATCCATCAGAAAAAAAAGACACACCACATATTTCATATATAGCAGTTTTCTACAAATATTCTTATGTGCTTTAAACCATACCATACACATAATCCTGACTTGTTATATTTTTCCTTTCACTCCCCCTCCTCCCTCTCCTTCCCTCTTTACCCCCTTCTACTAAAAAAAGAATACATCCTAAGAAATAATGCAAAATCATCATAGTCAATCATATTCCGGTTAATCAATATCTATAGCATTGTAATGCACATCGCTGTTTCAATTATTGCAGATAGGTGTACAAAAACTATGAAATGAATCAATTCATATATAACACATATCCATAAGTTTGTCTTCATAGTAATCAACATTGTTACTGCTATAGTGAACAAGAACTTTAACACGTGCAATTAGAGTGACTTCTTCCCTCCCCTTTAAAAAAAATAAAAATAAATACATCCCCCCAAAAAGTGCCCATAATTGATCATAACTCGATTAATCAGTGTCCATAATATTGTAGTTAACATAATAGTTAAAGAGAAAGGGGAAAAAAGGAAAAAAAAAGAAAAAAAAACTTACTTAGATGGATACAAAAGGGAAAAATATATTTTTTCTGAAACCAAACGAGAGCATAAAGTTGAAAATTGTCTTCTTTTTTGTGGTCTCCACCGAAAAGTCCTGAAATAATTGGATCTTTGCATCTTCATAGTATAGATTCTGATGGTTCCTATATGCTCTCAGCAAATATGATTTTCCTTGAAAGTTCAAAGACTTTGTTATTACTGGGTGTGGTTTCCTGGATCCTTGTGGCAGATCTTCAGCTTCTCTCCCCAGCCTGTGTATTCTTTCCACAACAAAGATATTTTTGTTTTGTTTCAATCCCAGAAGATCAGGTAAAGTATTCTCCATGATTTTCAGTTCTTGAAATTTAAGGACTTCAAGTAGGCCAATTAGGCATAAATTGCTCCTTCTGGCTCTGTTTTCCATGTCTTCTATTTTATTAGACAGGATCACATTTTGCTTTAGTAGAAATTCTGTTTTTTTTCTCCATATTAATCTGCATATCATCGCAGTTGAAGGCCCTTTGTTCCAGAACCTTGATTCTCTCGGCTTGAGCTCTAATTTCTCCAATGATGTTGTCCAATCTCCCATGGATCTCTTCTATCTTGGGTATAATTAGAGCAGATACTTGTGAGGCTATGCCACTTGCATCAAGAGAATCAGGTATTTTTTCTTCCATATAAGACTTGCTAGGAGAGTTAATACTTTTATTTACCTTTTTATCTACAGGGAGTGCAGAATTATTAGGCAAATGAGTATTTTGACCACATCATCCTCTTTATGCATGTTGTCTTACTCCAAGCTATATAGGCTCGAAAGCCTACTACTAATTAAGCATATTAGGTGATGTGCATCTCTGTAATGAGAAGGGGTGTGGTCTAATGACATCAACACCCTATATCAGGTGTGCATAATTATTAGGCAACTTCCTTTCCTTTGGCAAAATGGGTCAAAAGAAGGACTTGACAGGCTCAGAAAAGTCAAAAATAGTGAGATATCTTGCAGAGGGATGCAGCACTCTTAAAATTGCAAAGCTTCTGAAGCGTGATCATCGAACAATCAAGCGTTTCATTCAAAATAGTCAACAGGGTCGCAAGAAGCGTGTGGAAAAACCAAGGCGCAAAATAACTGCCCATGAACTGAGAAAAGTCAAGCGTGCAGCTGCCAAGATGCCACTTGCCACCAGTTTGGCCATATTTCAGAGCTGCAACATCACTGGAGTGCCCAAAAGCACAAGGTGTGCAATACTCAGAGACATGGCCAAGGTAAGAAAGGCTGAAAGACGACCACCACTGAACAAGACACACAAGCTGAAACGTCAAGACTGGGCCAAGAAATATCTCAAGACTGATTTTTCTAAGGTTTTATGGACTGATGAAATGAGAGTGAGTCTTGATGGGCCAGATGGATGGGCCCGTGGCTGGATTGGTAAAGGGCAGAGAGCTCCAGTCCAACTCAGACGCCAGCAAGGTGGAGGTGGAGTACTGGTTTGGGCTGGTATCATCAAAGATGAGCTTGTGGGGCCTTTTCGGGTTGAGGATGGAGTCAAGCTCAACTCCCAGTCCTACTGCCAGTTTCTGGAAGACACCTTCTTCAAGCAGTGGTACAGGAAGAAGTCTGCATCCTTCAAGAAAAACATGATTTTCATGCAGGACAATGCTCCATCACACGCGTCCAAGTACTCCACAGCGTGGCTGGCAAGAAAGGGTATAAAAGAAGAAAATCTAATGACATGGCCTCCTTGTTCACCTGATCTGAACCCCATTGAGAACCTGTGGTCCATCATCAAATGTGAGACTTACAAGGAGGGAAAACAGTACACCTCTCTGAACAGTGTCTGGGAGGCTGTGGTTGCTGCTGCACGCAATGTTGATGGTGAACAGATCAAAACACTGACAGAATCCATGGATGGCAGGCTTTTGAGTGTCCTTGCAAAGAAAGGTGGCTATATTGGTCACTGATTTGTTTTTGTTTTGTTTTTGAATGCCAGAAATATATCTTTCTGAATGTTGAGATGTTATATTGGTTTCACTGGTAAAAATAAATAATTGAAATGGGTATATATTTGTTTTTTGTTAAGTTGCCTAATAATTATGCACAGTAATAGTCACCTGCACACACAGATATCCCCCTAAAATAGCTATAACTAAAAACAAACTAAAAACTACTTCCAAAACTATTCAGCTTTGATATTAATGAGTTTTTTTGGGTTCATTGAGAACATGGTTGTTGTTCAATAATAAAATTAATCCTCAAAAATACAACTTGCCTAATAATTCTGCACTCCCTGTAGATTTTTAGGTTTAGGTGACATTTTGGTTTGATGGAGATATTTATCCATAGGCCTCTCAATTCAATAAGGACCTAGTGTAAAAGATTACTTATTTCTTGGGTAGGGCCTGAAGTTACTAGGTATAAGGAGTCAGGCATAAAAGTTTTAACATGAAAGTTGATTATTTCTTACAAGTGATCTGGAATTAGTGTTCAAAATTCCCACCAGATCTTATTTCATACAGTTACTTTTAGAAATAGCACACTTTCAATTCTCGAAAAGTAAAAGAAAAGGACCCCCCAAAAGCATATATCTAATTAATAGACCTTGAATCTATCTTAGATTAAATATGGCAAAAGTCTCTACTGTGTAAAGATGTTTTAAAATGCAGATATACAGCGAGATATACAGGAAGAAGCCGCCATAAATCTTTGCAGAGGGAAAATGTGCATCCCATATTGTTCGTCAGACCACAGCCTAAAGTTTATTCATATCTGTAGTCCAGCTGACAATTCTAGAGACATTTCAAAAAGTGAGATTGTGACTGAGGTCTGTCATGCTGTGTAGACAGTCCTATAGACAGATTATAGGGAGGTGTACCTCTAAATCTCGAATGGAGGAGTCTGTTATGGCTTATGGTAATCCTACCTCCTTAGCTCTCTGTCTCGTCTGGGGGTTGAAGGGGCCTCCTGTTGTGAGGCAATTCTGTGGCTTCGGCTTTGACTTCCGAGCTCTATGCAGCCGCTTGATTGGCCGGGTCTCTGTGAAGAGAAAAGAGGCCCTAGGTCCTTCTTGTGCTGATCGTGCAGCAACCGAGGTGGTATCACCTTCTCCTCCTAGCCGCTTAGCAGCATCGTACTTCCCACAAGGCCCTAGTGGCATCCTCCTGGCTACAGGAGCCCCGACTGGGCTGTAGAAAACTGCCAGGCAGAGCAGACGATGCAGCTTGTGTGCTGCTCCAGTGTCTCCAGCTCCACCAAGCTTTGCGCTGCACGTGTTGTGCATTGAAGTCACAGGTCAGCGTCACACCCCTCAAATGGTGGACCGCCCAACACAGTTATATTAATATACTTTTTACCTCTGTGATTATCTTGTATCTAAGAATCCCTAATCACATGACTTTTTATTTATTATCTATTGACTTGCATTTGGTACAGTGTTGTGCTAACTCTTAAATAACTCCCGGGCGTGAACACGATGGTATCTATATGGCCCACATGAACTAGCAGTCGCCTGTTGTGAAAAGCAAATAAAAAAGCATGTGATAAGAGGCTGTATTTAGTGGCTTAGAAACAGGCAGACATTTAGAGGTTTAAATGTTTAATATAGCAATGTTGGTTTTGCAAAGCTGGGGAACGGGAAGTAAATGCATTATCTTTTTTTTTAAACAATAATAATTTTAGTGTAGACTGTCCCTTTAAGGTCCATTATAATCAGGAGCCACATCTGTTTAGTAAGCATTTGCTTATTAGAAAATGGATCAAGCTCCACTGTAAAGCATACAAGCATATGAAAAATGCCTCTAAAACATTATAAAACAAATAAAATAAAAAAAATCCTCCCTCTTTTTCAAGAAAAAATTAAAACCGTTAAAGAGAAATAAAATAAAAATATAAATTAGACAGAGAGACATGACCCAAGACTTCACAGGGGCAACACAATCATTGTGAAATCTGCATGATAGGCAGAGTTGTAGGTAAAAAATCTCAACCATGTCCTGAGAACCCAAAGGAGCGCCCACTGCTAGTCTTTCAAGACAACGTTCATTCTATCTAGCGAGACTACTTTACCATAACAAAACTGACATGCAAAGATTACAAACTTCACATAAACTGTTTTTGCCAAAATGTTTAATGTGTTTTTGCCATAATTGTTGTGTCTTTAAGTAGCTAGCGGTTTCATATAATTTATTGGACACCTCAACTATAGATGTTAAAGGCAGGAACAGCCACTAAAAACATTACAAAGGTAGATGAGGCGATACTCATTGAGTTTTGCACATAATTTATAAGCAGATCTCTCAACAACCGCTTTATGAATCTTTCACTATCGCCCCCTAGGGTGCTTATAAATTGATTCTGAGGATATTCAAATGGATTCAACTGTCTTCAAAAATGTAGCCAAAAAAACAACCCATACATTGTTTCTCATATAGAGAATGATTCTAATGAATCAGAATAAGAACCCTTATTGGCAAATCCAAAGCAGTCCAGGGATATACCACTTGGAAACCTCTTTGCACATGTGTATTTTTTCTTATTTTTGGTAGCCAGTCAGAAGCCAGATGTAAATGAGCTTCTGTGCTTATCTAAGCTATTATTGTGCAGCTTCTAGCAGAGTTAGTAAAACTGCTGCATACTTATGTATGCAGCAAGCCCTACAGCTTCTGTAGGGGCAAATTAAAATAAAACCTTGATAACAAGTACATTTTGAGTTGAATATTACTTTGAAATACTTAAATGGGATAGAAGTAAAATGTCATATTTAACATTAACATTTCTATGTGCATGACCGATAAATATTAAACAGTGTTTCATGCTTAAAGCTATAATGTTTGTTTAATTATGGCCTCATCCCAGTCACACCAACTTAAGTCAGAGTGGCAACAATCCAGTTGTGAACACCCACAATGCCCACACAACTGCTATGGAACAAAGGATATATTGACAAGAGTGTGCTGGTTGTGCAAGAACAAAATATTTCAAACAAATCGTAATTAACATCTAAGAGATGAGTATTAATCTTTGTTTTATTTGACATGCCTCTAATCAAATAGAAAGAAATAACATGCACCTAGCACATCAGTTTACATGAGTTGCACATTGATGTGCTTGAATTTACTATTGTCGTTGCTAATGTGAAAACAGAATATTTGAATCAACGCAGCATCTAAGTGGGAGTGGTTGTGTTTACCAAGTTTGGAAAAGCAAATTTATAATTTTCCATGGAATAGACCATTTTAATACATTAATATTTATTTATTGATATGACACAAATCTCTTGGTTTCTATGCCTCACCTAGAATATATTGCTCAGTGTTGGAAACTTATCAAGAAAGGCAGAAATAAACACGATATCCTCGGCAAAAACAGTTACTGAAATAGTACATAGATTAAAAAGGAAGAAAAAAAATGTTACAGAGAAATAAAAAATTTAGGGCCGAATTACAAGTAGAGCAGTATGTAAAGTTCCAACTCGATGGCTAACTCTTCTAGACAATTTTTTGTTTCACTAAACAATTAACAAGAGCTCTAGCGTAAATCACGATTGAGCTCACGCGTTTGTATTTACTTTCAACTTGCAATAGGAGCGCTAAACATGAAGCACGCAAACACCAGCGATAAACCCCTTTTTTCTCGCAACTAACTGTTAGCGTCACCACTAGTAATCTGGCCCTTAATGACTAAAGGAACCTTTTAAGGCACATCAAACACCTTATAAATACAATACTTTTGTGTAGCCTGGTTATGAATTAACATAACAACTGAGCCTAGTTTCCATTGAGGTGGAAAAGTTTGGAAACTGGTGGTACCATTAAAATTCTCCGTATAATTTAATGGAGGTAAATGTTTTTTTATCATCAGTTTGCAAAATTTACCACCTCAATGGAAATTAAGCCTAAGGATGAAAACTTTCCAAATACAATAACACCATGTTTGCTGCAATTGTTTTTAAAGGCCAAACTCACACACACCACCTTAATTGGAGAAGCCAGTCCAAATGTGTGATTGGAGTAGACAAGGCTAACCGCTGTCATTTTGTTAGCAAAAGGTGCATTGGTATGCAGAATATTATCTTATCATCTCTGTTGACATATGTGACTGTGGCCTCTATTTAACAAAGTCTGGTGGACCTGATCCGACAGTGCGGATCAGGTCCGCCAGACCTCGCTGAATACGGAGAGCAATACGCTCTCAGTATTCAGCATTGCACCAGCAGCTCACAAGAGCTGCTGGTGCAATGCCGCCCCCTGCAGAATCGCGGCCAATGGGCCGCCAGCAGGGGGTGTCAATCAACCCGATCGTACTCGATCGGGTTGAATTGTTGCGATTCCTGTCCGCCTGCTCAGAGCAGGCGGACAGGGTTATGGAGCAGCAGTCTTTGTGAAACACGGGCCGTCAAGCTCCTTTCGGATCTTGATAGATAGGCCCCACAGTGTTTGGCTTGTGAAGTATGCCGTGTGTACTTCCAGTTCTCAGAATGGGAAAAAAATTTGTAAATTAAATTACAGGAAAAGTAGAAAAAATAAATAATGAAAATCTATTGTAGAGTTGTTTACTACACACAATAAGACATTTTTATCTTACAATTTCTGAGTGTTTATCCCCTTTTAAATATGAGTATAAAGCATGATTTTAAATGTATATATCAAAGGTATGGATTTGGTCACATTCTATTTGTTATGACAGTCATTTATCATAATTCATTTTCTGCACATTTATTTATAGTCTCCTTTAGGAACAAGAGCCTCATTCAGCACATTTACCTGTCATTTACTTCTGTGAATGTCTATGCAAATTCCCCATGAGAAGCTTGTACAATGTATGCTTCTAAAAGCTTTTATGTGCTTAAAGGAACAGTCTACTTTAAAATTATTGATAATGCCTTTACCACCCATTCCCCAGCTTTGCACAAACAACTTTATAACATTTAAACATCTAAATTGCTGCCTGTTTCAAAGGCTCTATTGACAGCCTCTTAATCACATGCTTTTGTATTTGCTTTTCATAACAGGAGACTGCTAGTTCATGTGGGCCATATAGATAACATTGTGTTAACACCCGACAAGTTATTTAAGATTTAGCACAACACAATACTAAATGCAAGTCAATAGAAAATAAATAAAAAGTTATGTGATCAGGAGCTGTCTGCAGATGCTTAGATATAAGGTAATCACAGAGTTAATAAGTTTAAGAGTTAAAAATATTAATATAACTGTGTTGGTTATGCAAAACTGGGGAATTGGTAATAAAGGGATTATCTATCTTTTAAAACAATAACATTTTTATTGTAGACTGTCCCTTTAACCATGCTTACTTGTTATATTGTATACAAAAAAAAATCAGTTTCAAAGAGAAACTATTCATATGAATTAGAATATCTAGAAAAAGAAACCTATTAAAGCTATCACATCTATATTGCTTTGATTTTTCCCCCCAGAAAAACTAATTCTTTCATCTACTGTAAGAAATATATACAAAGCACAACTAAAAGATTATAGTGTTCTGCTCCAGAGAACACTTACAGCATAAACAAAAGAGACAAAAGGATAAGAACATTTTGGCGTTTCTACTTCTCAGAGCAGGAAATGCACCATGCTGACTTCTCAAGGTTAACACTGCTACATATAATTCCCTAGTTACATTTGGAAAACAATGCATTTTATACTAACATAATGACCGTGGATAAGTTTGTCATCTGCAGATTCAAGCCTGGTTTGGGTCCTCCATGTAAGGCAAGTGGTAGATGGAGTATGTCTTTGATAAACAATTGCAGCAAACAAGATGTTAATTTGCTTAAAATATGTTTATACTTGGCTGATATGTTATTCTATACCAAGACAACAGACATGTATTTTAATATCACAGTGTTTAGTGCCCCTTTTAAAGTAAAATATTACCCAATATATATTCATTAATTCCCGATCAGACAGCTATTTAGAAAATAACATGCATGTATCAACCTATAATTTATTGCAAATTCATACACTATGTTCTGCTCCATCACAAGTAACAAAATGCTTGGACCATAGGCAAAGTGTGTAAACTATGTGTTACTCATCTCCACAGAAACATTGAGGGATCTTTTTAAACAGTGTGCACTAAAATTGAATAAAGGATAAATACAGTAGTATCAACTGAATATTTTCTAAGATTTAAACAATTTCTTGATGTGGCAGAATTCAGTTAAAGTAAAAATAGCATAAGGGATTAAAGGCTTACCCTGTCTATCCCAGGAAAGGAGGGGGGGAACCCATAACTATTAACACTCTAAGTATAGTTTAATAGAACCACAGGGCCAACCTTTAATATAGACAGACACTTTAGTTTTGGTAACAATTTGGACCATCCTGGTCCCCTTTATTAACCTATTAACTTAGGAATAAATAAATAATAAATAACCGACAGACTAAACAGATGGCGGCAAATGAGAGGCTAAGACTAAACCCCAGACTGAAGAGGAAAATGGCACGATCTAGGCAACAGCAGAGTCACTCTGCTCGGATGGAGATGCTACTAGGGGTGTTCCGAGTTCTCCTGGCCTACCTACCCAGAGGGAGGGGCGCTCCAGCTAACTGAAGTAATCGGCCCCATCATCACTCCCCCCGTTTGACATCTCCGTACGATTCTGGCCGCAACCACAAGCCACAATGTGAGTGATTGTATGAAAGTCACGGTGAAAATCAGTGCTCTTAGAAGCCAGAGCGGTTTCAGCACTTAATTCGTAAGTTCACACAACACAACAGCTGGTAGCGCTATTTTGCTTTCCACTCGTGGTTTGTTTGGCGGGGGCAGGCCTGATGCATTTCACATTGCTATTGGCTGCTTCATCAGAGGACTTCTGAAGAAGCAGCCAATAGCGCTGTGAACTCGCATTGTGGCTTATGTTTTTTCTATAACGCCTTTTATCAATAAGGCTTTTTTCTTTTATTTTGTTTTAAACTTGTATGTTAACTGTTTACGTCTGCTGTGATATCAGACGTTTCTTTGGCAAATAAACCTTTCCTTTTCATTTAGTATTGTATACAAGTAAATTATTTGGATAAGGTTTACATCCCCCTCACTCTAAACCTTTAACAAGGGAACCCACACTGATCTCAGAAATATGGTCAGTGTTCACAGCAGGGAATCCGGAGATTGATGAAAGGGGAATACGTTTTGGTGTACATTATAACACTAATGCTTTTCTAAAACCTCATAACATTCTGAGGTTGAATCAGGTGAGTGCGTTTCTTACCACTACATACTGTTTAAGACAACCAGTTGAAACATACTTCACTAGGAGCACCCTCTGTGCGCTTGTCCAACTTTCTGTTTTTTAGATCTGTATTGGAGGATCCTTTGTTTGGGAGGTTAATCTACTTGTGGACTGAGCAGCACTTCTTTGGGGACACATTGGAACAAGTCACAGAAATACAGAGAGAGACTTATATCTGTGGACTGGCCTAAATCACTGCATTCACTAATCGTAATGTCTGTTGCTACTTTGTAGCACAAGATCAGTGCAGAATATTAATACTCTATTTGGGTTTATGAACTATCATCTTCAGAGTGTCATCTAACTGTGTACACCTGATTTTTGTAATAGTTGTTTTTTATTGTGCTGGTACATATCCTATATATATATATATATACTAGTCCTAAAGCCTGTGTACACGGGCCAATTTTTTAGGTACCGCGGTTCCAACCCTTGCTCCCTCTCTCTCCCCCCTCTCTTTTGCGCTCTCTCTCTCTCCCCCCCTCTCTTTTGAGTTCTCTCTCTCCCCCTTATTTTGCACTCTCCCCCCCTCTTTTGCTCTCTCTCTCTCCCCTTTTTTGCTCTCTCTCTCCCCTCTTGTGCTCTCTCTCCCCCCTCTTTTGCTCTCTCTCTCCCACCTATTTTGCTCTCTCTCCCCTCTTTTGCTCGCTCTCTCTCTTCCCCCCTCATCTGCTCTCTCCCCCCTCTTGCTCTCTCGCCCTCTTTTGCTCTCTCTCTCCCCTATTTTGCTCTCTCCCCCCTATTTTGCACTCTCCCCCCCCTCTTTTGCTCTCTCTCTCTCCCCTCTTTTGCTCTCTCTCTCCCCCCTCCTTTGCTCTCTCTCTCCCCCCTCTTTTGCGCTCTCTCCCCCCTCTCTTTTGCTCTCTCTCCCCCCTCTTTTGCACCCTCTCTCTCTCTCCCCCCCTCTCTTTTGCTCTCTCTCCCCCTCTCTTTTGCTCTCTCTCCCCCTCTCTTTTGCTCTCTCTTCCCCTCTCTTTTGCTCTCTCTCCCCCTCTCTTTTGCTCTCTCTTCCCCTCTTTTGCACTCTCTCTTCCCCTCTTTTGCGCTCTCTCCCCCTTCTCTTTTGCGCTCTCTCCCCCTCTTTTGTGCACTCTCTCTCCCCCCTCTCTTTTAAACTCTCTCTCCCCCCCCTCTCTTTTGAGCTCTCTCTCCCCCCTCTCTTTTGAGCTCTCTCTCCCCCCCCTCTCTTTTGAGCTCTCTCTCTCCCCCCACTCTTTTGCGCTCTCACCCCCCTCTTTTTTGCGCTCTCTCCCCTCTCTTTTGTGCTTTCTCCCCCTTGCGCTCTTTCCCCCTCTTTTTTGCGCTCTCTCCCCCTCTTTTTTGCTCTCTCCCCCTCTCTTTTGCGCTCTCTCTCTCCCTCTTTTGCTCTCTCTCTCCCTCTTTTGCACTATGTCTCCCCCTTCTTTTTGTGCTCTCTCCCTCCTCTTTTGCACTCTCTTTTAAACTCTCCCCCCTCTCTTTTGTGCTCTCTCTCCCCCCTCTCTTTTGCGCTCTCTCTCCCCCCCTCTCTTTTGCGCTCTCTCTCCCCCCTCTCTTTTGAGCTCTCTCTCCCCCTCTCTTGCTCTCTCTCCCCCTCTCTTGCGCTCTCTCCCCCTCTCTTTTGCACTCTCTCTCTCTCCCTATTTTGCGCTCTCTCTCCCACCTCTCTTTTAAGCTCTCTCTCCCCCCTCTCTTTTGAGCTCTCTCTCTCCCCCTCTCTTTTGAGCTCTCTCTCCCCCCTCTCTCTCCCCCTCTTTCTCTCCCCCTCTTTCGCGCTCTCTCTCCCTCTTTTGCTCTTCCCCCCTCTCTCTGCTCGCTTTCTTTCTTTCCTTCCTTCCTTTTGTTCTCTCCCACGCCCTCCCGCGCGCTCCCGCAAGACCACGCCCCCTCGACACGCCTGTCGGCCACGCCCCTCGTCACGCCCGCTGGTCACGCCCCCATCACGGCACGCCCGACGCCGGTCACGCCCCCACCAGGCAGCTTCTGCAGTGCGCACTACTCAGCAGCTGAAGGCCAGGTGTGTTTGTCCGCGCGCAGTCTCTACTGCGCATGACGGCTTCAGACAAACACACTTGGCCTTTTATAATATAGGATATATATATATATATATATATATATATATATATATATATAGTTCTTATAATCCTAAAGCAGATTAAAATTATATGAAATATCTAGTTTTGAAAGTCCATTGTAAAACTGAATAACTGGATAATGTTTAGCGTGAGCTGTTGTGTATCTAAGGAACAGGGGATACAGTCTCTGTGCGGCTTGAAGTTTTATAGACCAACCTGCCCTAGTGGTCCATTCTCAGTCTTCTATTTTGCATTAAAAATCTGTAACTATGGGTTTATATTCTGTATGACACTACTAGGTCATACAGAGCTTTTGCAGTAGTTGCCCTTCATCCAATTTGACACAAAATTACTAACATGAACCCCAAAAATTGACTTTCTTGCTTCTTACAAAAAAAGTCACTACACAAATTCTATAGTAGCTTAATTTGTTAAAGGGACAGTCAACAAAAATTGTTATTGTTTAAACAGATAGACAATGCCTTTACTACCCATTCCCCAGCTTTGCACAACCAACATTGTTATATTAATATACTGTTTCTAAGTCCCTAAAGACAGCCCCATGATCAGATGCTTTTGTTTTTGCTTTTCACAAGAGGGGCTGCTAGTTCATGTGAGTCATATAGATAACATTGTGCTGATGCCTGTGGATTCTAACAACACAGCACTTATTGGTGATGGTCATGTGATCAGGGGGCCGTCAGACGATGCTTAGAAACAAGGTAATCACAGGGGTAAAAAGTATATTAATATAACCATGTTTTCTTTACAAAACTGGGGAATGGGTAATAAAGGGCTTACCTATCCTTTAAAACAATAACAAAATTTGAGTTGACTGTCCCTTTAATAAGAAACCTGTGGCAGCATTCTTTGATTATTGACTCATGAAAATGATAACAACATCTGCCCAATCTGCTTGGAGACTATGATTTCACTCTGACTATATAAAAATAAGGGTTTTAGTGTGTACAAATGATAGGATCATAATAGTTTTGTGTCTTCTACACAGGAAACAAATCAGCACAGTCATAACTAGGCACAAATGTATGTGTAAATCTCTATATGCCCATAAGGTTTATTCAATAAAGCCACATGTACACCTGTGTTCAAATTCAAAACTATATCTATCTCTTCAGCTACTGCGCCCACAATAGCAATTTATAATCATTTTGCAGATGTTTGTTAAAGGGATATGAAACCCACATTTTTTTCTTTTTAATGATTCAGATAGAGCATGCAACTTTAAGCAACTTTCTAATTTACCCAATTATCAATTTTTCTTTGTTCTCTTGGTATCTTTATTTATAAAAGCATCAATGTAAGCTTAGGAGTTGGCCAATTTTTGGTTCAGGACCCTGGGTAGCGCTTGCTGATTGGTGATTGGTGGCTACATTTAGCTTCCTTAAAGGGACAGTCAACTCCAAAATTGTTATTGTTTAAAAAGATAGATAATTCCTTTATTACCCATTCCCCAGTTTTTCATAGCCAACATGGTTATATTAATATACTTGTAACCTCTGTGATTACCTTGTATCTAAGCCTCTTCTTAAAGCCCCCTGATCACATGACCATCACCAATTAGTGCTGTGTTGTTCATCCACATCCCACAGACGTGAGCACAATGTTATCTATATGGCCCACATGAACCAGCAGTCTCCTGTTGTGAAAAACTAATAAAAAAGCATGTGAAAAGAGGCTGTCTGTAGTGGCTTAGAAACAGGCAGAAATTTAGAGGTTTAAATGTTACAAAGTATATTAATATAACAATGTTGGTTGTGCACAGGGGTAGTAAAAGTATTATCTATCTTTTTAAACAATAACAATTTTGGTGTTGAATGTCCCTTTAAGCTTACATTCATGCTTTTTCAAATAAAGATGCCAATATATCAAAAATTGATAATAGGAATAAATAAGAAAGTTGTTTAAAATTGCATGTTCTATCTGAATTTAAAATGGGCTTCATATCCCTTTAATTTAGGATTGCCAGATGTCACATTCTCAGAAATATATTGTTATATTTATAAAGAAAAGAAACTTTCCTAAAACATTTTTTAAAGCACTCATAATTTTAATAGCTGCCCTATAACGTGGCGTAGTGTTATTCTTTAAGAACACTGTGTTAGTGATACAATTGTTTTTTTATGTATCACACTTTCATACATTGTACAGTGTTAGGCACTTGTGTATACCTCTGGTAATTGTAATGCTTGCAGTGATCGTCCTCACAGGTGTTTGGATAACAAAGGTTGCACAAACAGTCTTTGTGAGTCATAGAAACAGAACACACGCATAGCTTCATGTGCTAATCGGAGCCTAATTAGCACCTTGCTCACTGTCTAGCCACATTATATAAATCAACAGGCAGACAGTTTCATAAACAAATACTTAAGTGGAACAAATAATATAAAAAATAGAGATGATATCTCTGTGTGTGTCTATAGGAATTTTTAAAAATAGGAAAAATAACATTGCTGTTTAGTTTTAGCATTATCCCAATTAAACATGTTAAAGGGACACCTAACTCATTGGGGCATATGTATCAAGCAGTTATGAAGCAGCGGTCACAAAAAACGCTGCTCCATAACCTGTCCACCTGTCCCCCCTGCTGGCGGCCCATTGGCTACGAGTCTGCAGGGGGCGGCGTTGCACCAGCAGCTCTTGTGAGCTGCTGGTTCAATGCTGAATACGGCGAGCGTATTGCTCGCCGTATTCAGCGATGTCTGTCGGACCTGATCCGCACTGTCGGATCAGGTCTGACAGACATTGATAACTAGAGGCCACTGTGTTAACTATATGGCATATAAAGGGGCATTTTACCACATATAAATGTGTTTTGTTATATGAAAAATGGATGTTCCTTTACTTAGAGAAAAAAAACTTTTCTTTTTATACTTGAGGGTCATGTCACAATTCACCTATAAAGCAGGGAGGGTTCTGCTTATCAGCCAGTGAGATCTACCCCATGGAACAGTATTGTACTTCCTCCTAGATTAAAAATCAACAGCTTTACCCTAAAGGAACAGTCTACTTGACTGTTGTTATTGTTTAAAAAAGATAGATAATGCATTTACTAGCTTTGCATAACCAACATTGTTATATATATATATTTAAATCTTTATTTATAATTCAACAGAATAACAAAAAGAAAAACAAATAAGATAAGTTAATTTCACAATTTCATCTCACCTCGCAGGGTGATTAAAGCACAATAAACAAAAATCCGTTTTTCATATTTCATATTTTCATTACACCTCACAGGGTGCTTAAGGTATCAACAGAAACAAATGTATTATTACATAGATTTATTAACCTAAACCTAATCAAAAGATATGAAGACAACCCTACTTGCACTACCCCTTACAGAAAGATTAACATATCTCGATAGTAATGTTTGGCAAAAATATCTAGTAATGCAACTTTAACCTAATTCTCATATTTAACCAATATATATATAACCAATCAATCCTTCTCATATATCTTTATACTGTTGGAGAATTTTTAATTTTTTTTTATTTTCCCTTTCATCACAAAACATAATTAAAAGGAAAAGACACAGAAAAAGGGGAACAAAGTTGTCCTTCCCCCCCCCCCCTGTGCCGATGCCCTCCCCCCTCGTCCCTCTGTGTCCACCGTCCCACCTTTATCCACTATTACCTCTTCTTTTCCCTCTTATTATCCAAGAATCATGCCCACTCCACTGGCAGTTTACCTGCTTGTATCCACACATCAAACACGGTTGTTTTTTAAGAATAAATATAAATTGTTGTTGTATCGCTGGGGGAAATGTTTTCATTGGGGCTAACCACTTATAGATATACTTCTCCATTTTTTCCTCTGAGTTGTTATCAATATAGTACTGTCCTAAAATTATTGTATTAGCGATCATAGCTTTAAAGGTTTGGAAAGATAATGAATTCCTGGCTCTCTAATTCAGCAGGATTAGGTTACGTCCATTCAAGATTATTGTATTAATTGTGTCATATTGTCTATTTCTTTTGTGAGTACACAAGAAAAATATATCTTGTTAATTTATAGTAAATTATTGTTCCAGACTTTTGGAAAGCCAATAATTCATTTTGTTCCAAAACTGTTTAATTTCTGGGCAACCCCATAAACAATGCAATAAATCTGCATTGGAATTGCTACATTTTGTACATACATAAGTATCCTCCCGAAACCATTTTTTAAGCTGTGATGGCGTTTTATAGACCCTGTTTAAGAGCTTGCAGTGTGATTCCCTCCACAAGACAATAGAAGTTGCTTTTTGAACCAACCTAAAACTTCCCTCAATCTCTTCCATCGTAACAGATGGAAAATATTTTTTCCACTTAGTCAACAGACCACTTAAATATACCTGGTCAGCCCGGTTAAGTAGAATATTATACATAGAGGAGATAAAATATTTTCCTTATTTATAAATATTGATAGCTGGATTAATATCTTCCAGCTTCCAATCCGAATTATTATCCTCCCTGAGTTTTCCATAGTAGTGTCTCAATTGTAAGTAAGCAAAAAAGCTATGCTTATGTAAGGAGAATTCATTTTGTAACTTTGCAAATGGTTTAACCACATCCGAAGTTTCTTCCCTTATTTGGACCACGTTTTGAAAACCTTTATTAAACCAAAGCTTAAAAGTTTTTAATGAAATCCCTGCTGGAAATTTTGGATTTGCACAAATTGGCAAATATTTGGATGATTTCCAATTAATATTTAATTATTATACAAACTTTTTGCCATGCCAAAATAGGATGCAAACATATCCTCATTTTAGCTATCCGCTTGGGAATTTCTGTCTTAAAGAGATGTAAAAGTGCCTTCAAGGAAAATGGTGCCACTATCCCAACTGCAAATTAGTTATATTTTTCTGCTATCCAGTCTATGATAAATTTACTTAGAGATATTAGGTTATAATACTTAAGATTAGGAAGAGCTAATCGACCTGCTTTAATGTGTAAACTAAGCTTATGAATGGAAATCCGCTTGCGCTTTTGTTTCCATACAAATCTCGCCATTATCCTATTAAAAAGAGTAATATCTCTAACCTTGATCATAATAGGTAGATTTCGCAACAAATATAATAATTGCGGGAAAAAGATAGTTTTAACCATAGAAATCTGAGCTGAGAGTGAAATAGGTAGCGTCATCCAATTATCTAGATCTCTATTACACTTTTCGAAAAAGGGTATAAAATTCAAATTGTACCAATAAGCTGGATCCTTGTGGATTTTAATACCTAGATAGTTTAATGTAGTTTGTGGACTTTTCTTCAACAATACATAGAATTTCTGATTTATCTGTGTTAATTTTATATCCTGGGAATTGTGGGATCGAATTATCAGTATCACTTAAAGTGACATTAAACACATGCTTAAAATCCTTAAATCTTGCTCCTTCTAATCAATCAAAATCAAGTTAGCATGAATGTCTATGCCAACTTGTCATCTTACCCCAAATTGTTCAAAAAAAGTGTTTTCAATAACAATGGTTTATCTGTGCTCTTTGTGTGTATGCATGCCGCCATATTGTGATGTGCGTTACACACAGGTACACCAGTCACATGACACGCATGCATATTGTTCTATTATGTATTTGCTACAGTGCTTAGAGGAATCACATCTGCAGCACACACTCACTGTGATGCATTCAGCAGCACATGTGATTCTTGCAGAGCGTGTGCTGCAGTGTTTGTAGATATATTGTTTCAAATGTGACTAATAGTAATACGTATTTTCAACATAGTAATACATACGTTAGTAAATGCAGGCTTCAGGAACAAGAATTTAAAGTAGCAAGCTCTGGGGAGGAAGGGGAAGATCAGCCCGGAAATAAAGGATAAGCCTTGCATAAGAAAATACAAGCTCCGGTTATTTCAAATGGTTGCCAAGCACTCCTGACCCTGCAGTGCATAATACTGCACTGGGAGATCCTTACCCTTCCAGCCCGAAAGTTAGATTACTCCTTGGGCTCAAAGCGTGACTCCTACTGCCGGCTAACAAAAGGCAACCTAGTCTGTCACTGCCAGGGAGCGTTTGCAAACTCCACAACTGCAGCCTGTTACCAGCGTCTGGAAACTCTACATACTGGGGAGCATGTTCAAACTCATGTCAATCCTTTAGCCAGCAAAGGAGTCACGCTTTGAGCCCAAGGAGTAATCTAACTTTCGGGCTGGAAGGGTAAGGATCTCCCAGTGCAGTATTATGCACTGCAGGGTCAGGAGTGCTTGGCAACCATTTGAAATAACCGGAGCTTGTATTTTCTTATGCAAGGCTTATCCTTTATTTCCGGGCTGATCTTCCCCTTCCTCCCCAGAGCTTGCTACTTTAAATTCTTGTTCCTGAAGCCTGCATTTACTAACATATGTATTACTATGTTGAAAATACGTATTACTATTAGTCACATTTGAAACAATATATCTACAAACACTGCAGCACACGCTCTGCAAGAATCACATGTGCTGCTGAATGCATCACAGTGAGTGTGTGCTGCAGATGTGATTCCTCTAAGCACTGTAGCAAATACATAATAGAACAATATGCATGCGTGTCATGTGACTGGTGTACCTGTGTGTAACGCACGTCACAATATGGCGGCATGCATACACACAAAGAGCACAGGTAAACCATTGTTATTGAAAACACTTTTTTTGAACAATTTGGGGTAAGATGACAAGTTGGCATAGACATTCATGCTAACTTGATTTTGATTGATTAGAAGGAGCAAGAATTAAGGATTTTAGCAGGCAGGTGTTAAGTGTCCCTTTAAAAATAGTAGTAAATCATCCGCAAAGTGTCTGAGAACAGTTCTAACTCGCCCAATCATAATCCCTGCCAATTCTTGTTGTAGTCTAATTTCAAAGGGTTCTAACAATGAATTGAACAGAAGGGGTGACAGGGGAAAACCCTGTCTGGTGCCTTTCTCTAGTATAATATCATTAGTGGCCTCAAAATTGATTAACAGATTAGAGATCGGGTTACGGTATACTGCTTGAATTAGATTTACGAAATTCCCCTTAAACCCGAATTGGGAAAGTGAAGTAAACAAATGATCCCAATTTATAAGTTCGAAAGCCTTTTCGGCATCAACCACTGATAGTGCTAGGTTCAATTTATTTATTTTTTCCTTGTCTTTATTTTTGATCCAAAAAAATTCAAGTACCGTTAAAACCCTTACGAATAATTTTGGCTATAAACCCCACTTGGTCTTTGTAAATTATTTTCCCCAGATATTTTTTTAGTCTATTTGCTACAATAGACATAAGGATTTTGTAATCACTATTGAGAAGTGATATCGGCCGATAGGATGACACATTTTCTGGATCTTTATCTTTCTTGGGTATCAAGGTAATCGTAGAGGCCGAAAAGTATTTTGAGGGATTTTTACTTCCCACAAAATATACATTAAAAAGGTTCACTAGGGTACCTGTAATCTGGTCTTTTAAGATTTTGTACAGTTCAATTGGGAGTTGGTCTGGTCCAGGTGCTTTATTTGTTTTGCCTATTTTAATCTGAGCTACCACCTCTTCCCCTGAGATTGGAAAATGTAATTCCTCTAAATCTTGCTCCGAAATCTGTATATTAACATTGTCCCTCGTAGAAATCTTCTTATAGTGATTATAAAAGATTTCTCTAATCTCACAAGGGTTAGTAACAACTTTACCTTCATTCCTAATTTTTTTATTGTTTTATTACTTTGTCTACTCTTAATCAAGGCTGAAAGATATTTTGCTGACTTTCCATAGTTTCCGCGAAATTTCGCTTTCTGTTTTAGATCCTCTTGTATAACTTTTTGTCTAAGAAAAAGATTCCTCTCCTGTTTTTTTTCTATATATTTATCCCAGCATTGTTTAGAGGGGGTAGAAATGCATACTTCATAGTTGTTTCTGACTTGATTAGTCAGTTGGATTTCTCTTGCTTTATATTTTTTCTTCCATTTGCACAGATATGCCCTTATCTCCCCCACCTTAAAAACACCTTAAAGGCTTTCCAAAGCACCTCTGGTTTAGTTGTATATTCTCTATTGTTAAAGAAGTGTTCATTCCACTTAGCTATCAACAAATTCTTAAATTGTATGTTATTCGTTAAGTAGGTGGGGAAGGAAAGTCTGACAAAATTTGACCCAAAATTTGAACCAGTCTTAATCTGGAGCAATATAACTGCATGATCCGAAATAGATATATCCTTTATTTCTGTACTAATAGCTTGATTTAATAAATTTTCTGAAACAAGGGAGAGATCTATAAGCGAGAATGTGCCATATGATTTGTATTCGCAGGTATAAGCTTTTACATCAGGAAAATGGGTGCGCCATATATCAAACAAGTTTAGATCTGTCATAAGGCTAAAAAAGTATCTTATTTCTCCCTTGCTCACATTTATTCAAACACTTAAATATTAAAGTCTCCTCCAACAATATTTTTTTTATTACTATAACTCATCAATTTTACTTTTAGGCTATCCCAGAAACCTTTATCTGGTTTATTTTGGCCATAAACATTACATAAAACCATTTTTACACCCTGGATCGTTACTTCTATTATAAGCTATCTACCCTGCGGATCTATGACTTGTGTCGAAATGTCACACTGAAAACCCTTTTGGAATAGAATTGCCACTCTCTTTTTTCTCCAACAAAATGGTGTATAGACAATGTTTCCCACGCATTTAGATTTCAATTTAAGCGCCTCCTCTGGTTTTAGGTGGGTCTCTTGCAAAAAATCTATTTGTGGGTTGAATAAACTTAAATGTTTCAATATTCATTTCCTTTTAATGGGGGAGGTTATCCCACCCACGTTCGATGATAGAATATTTATCTTACTCATAATCCTTTGGCAGCAAATAGTTATGCATATTTTTTACCCTTTATTCTATATAAAGTGGGGAGGAGGGAGTGCATGTGGGGCAACGGGCAATAAGAGGAGAAAAAAAAAAGACAAAACACAAACACTTAAAACCCCAAAATAGCCCAGTCGCCATCCATATTTCTTATGAAATGAAAAGGAAGATCGTTCAATTCTTACTGGCTTATTTTTAGTTCCTTACACAAAACCTGTGCAGACTTAATGTCATTAATTACTTGTGTAGTACCATTTACATCGATAATAATCTTAGCTGGGTAAACTAATCTAAACTAAAAATTGGCATTATTAAATTTTATACAAAAAGGGGCCATAGTTCTCCTCTTCGCTGCTGTCTCTTCAGAAAAGTCCTGAAGAAGTAGTAACTTATGTTGTTCAATTTTACATTCTTTCATTTAACGATTATTTCTCAGGATACTTATCTTATCCTGGAAATTGAGGTACTTGATTATAACTATTCTAGGTTTGGAGTACCCACTGGCATTATCCTTAACTGGTCCTATTCTGTATGCTCTTTCTACTAATATGGGTGTTTGATTTAATATACTCACACACTGCGGTAACAAAACTGCTGCGAAAGACAAAAGATCCCTATATTCCTTGGTCTCAGGAAAACCGATTACTTTTATGTTATTACGTCTAGACCTGTCTTCAAGGTCTTCTATCCTAGCTTGCAATGTGACTATCTTCCTTTCATGTGTAATAACATATGTATCATTATTATTCGCTTGGTCTTCTAGGTTAGAGATTCTAAGTTC
Source organism: Bombina bombina (assembly GCF_027579735.1). Lineage (NCBI taxonomy): Eukaryota > Metazoa > Chordata > Amphibia > Anura > Bombinatoridae > Bombina > Bombina bombina. Next base: position 686,446,844 of record NC_069503.1, on the reverse strand, counting down.
TGCTTCATCTAGCCTACTTGCAAACTGTCTAATCTCCAAGGTAAGATGAGAGAGATCAGACTTGATCCCTTCAAACTGTGTTGTAAATAGATCAGACATCTGATTTAATAGCTGTTTATTCTCTATAGAGGTTGGAACTGTTTCTTCCTGAATACTTAAACAATTGCAATTTTTTCTCTTTGGATTTAGGGGGCATAGTTGGTGATTTACTAGTGGTTAGTGTCATACATTTCTTCAATTTCCAGTATGCGTTAGATTAGTACAACCCACTTATTTTCAGTTACAATTGTTAACACTATTTCTATTTACAACAGGTCTTAATATACAAACATTTCCCTAAAAGGAGTATCTACACTTTACTAGGACCAAAGCAAGATTGATACTCACAACCAGGCACTTTTACAATAGAAAGGGACAGGCACCTCTATATAATCAGGGAATCTAAATATTTCTCCAGCTTTCAGTATATTTAATATGCAGATGCAATATCTACCATTAACTGGGGCCTGATAGGTTGGGTTATCACAGCAATATACTTATTGGCCTTGCTGGTTTTACCACAGGTAATATTTAAAGATAATAGTATCGGGCTCAGTACAATCAATTAAACCATTTAAAAGTCTAAAGAGTAAAACACCTTAACATATTTTACATTTCAATGTTATCTGTAAACTCCAAAAACTACCCTTTTGGTACACAGTGGTTAGATAGGGCAGGTGAAGAGAGAATCTTCAGCTTTCAGCATCTTTTAAACAATATTCCTATAATCTAGATATGTGTTTTCTTGTTACTTGCATTGCAACAGTCTCTTTGGATGACTGCCCTTTTTTTTTTTTTTAGACAGAGTTCAAATTGGACAGGTTTCAGCAGAGCACTACAGAGTTGGCCCTGTGAGACGATAAAGATATCCACCACATATGATACCTTTTGAGAGCTAATAGCTCAGTAATAACTGATGAAAAGTCCCCTTCTGTTAGCACGGTTTTGAATTCCCCACTCCTTTTACAATTGGGGTTTATTTATAAGCTTGGAGCTTCCTCCTACGAAGTTGTGAGATTGCAGGCTTGTGTTGGGATGTTTCTTCGGATGGTAAGAGTTTTACCATTGAAAAAGTAGTCAGCCAGCTCTTGAGCACTGAATGCAGATGAGGGAGTGGTGCAGGTGGGTGGAGGAGAGAGTTGAAAATGGAGAAGAGTCTTTTAGGGTTTGAGGAGTGAGTAGATATAAGAGAAGAGAAGTAGGTTTGCTTAGCTAGGTGAATTTAATACACTCTAGCAGGTAAAATGGATCATTGGGAATAATTTAAAGGGGAGAAAAAATTTCGGTGAACTCTAGTAGCCATATTAGTCAAGTAGTTAAAGAGACATTGTACACTAAGGGCTAGATTACAAGTGGAGCACTAAAAATATAACTTGCACGATAATGTGCGCTGGTATAAATGCCAATGCGAACACAAGCTCGCTTTCACATTGCTAGGATCAGGCTTCTCCAGACAGCATGGCGTTGTAAGCAATTTTGGGTAGGGTAGGGTGGGGCAGCATTGGCGAGGGCTTTGTAGGTCAGCGTGAGAATTTTGAATTTAATTCTGCTGTGAATGGGGAGTCAGTGAAGGGATTCACAGAGAGGTGCAGCAGAAACAGAGTGTATAGAGAGGTGGATTAGCCTTGCAGATGCATTTAGGATGGATTGAAAGGGAGAGAGGTGGGAGAGAGGGAGGCCAGATAGTAAGTTATTACAGTAGTCAAGTTGGAAAATTACCAGCGAGTGGATTAACTGTTTAGTAGTTTCAGCACTCAGAAACGGACAAATTTTGGAGATATTCCGTAGGTGGTTGCGTCAGGATGAAGAGAACAATTGAATGTCGAGAATGAAGGACAGAATTGAGTCAAGTGTGACTCAGAAGCAGCGGACTTGGGGTGATGGGGAGATACTGATGCCGCAAACAGTGATGGAAAAATTAGAAACTGGAGTAGAGTTAGAGGGGGGGATCAGAAGTAGTTTGGTCTTGGACATGTTTATTTTTAGGTGGTGAGAGGCCATCCAGGAGGAAATGCCAGATAAGCAGTCATTGATGTGAGAATTGACAGAAGGAGAGAGTGCAGGGGTGGAAAGGTAGATCTGGGTATCATCAGCATAGAGGTGATAGTTGAATCCATAGCTGTTGATGAGTTTACCCAAATGTAAATAGAGAAGAGTAGAGGACCCAGGACAGAGGCAATTGAGAGGAGGAGTCAAAAGAGACGGAGAAGGATTTGTTAGAGAGATAAGAGTGAATCCAGGAGAGGGCAGTGTCACAGAGCCCAAGAGAGCTGAGTCCGTAGGAGAAGGGGATGGTCAACAGTGTCAAAGGCAGCAGAGAGGTTAAGACGAGTATAGAGCAGCAGCCTTTGTTTTTAGCAGAAAGGAGATCAGTAGTAACCATGGTGAGGGCAGTCTCAGTTGAGTTTTGGGGACGGAAGCCAGATTGCAGGGGGTCGAGCAATGAGTTGGAGGACAGGAAGTGGGTTAGGCAATCAAAAGCTATTTTTTTAAGCTAGCTGGAGCAGTAATATGGAGCGGTAGTTTGCAGGAGAGTTAGGGTCAAGGGAGGGTTTTTTTGAGGATGGGGGGGACCTTTGCATGTTTGAAGGCAGCAGAGAATGACCCGGTAGAAAGGGATAGGTTGAATATATGAGTAAGAGGGTGGGAGACAGAGAAGGTATTAGATGTGAAGGAATAGGGTCAAGTGGGCAACTAGTGAGGTGTGAGGAAGACAATAGGGAAGACACTTCAATCTCAGTGGTTAGGAGGAGGGTGCAGAGAGTGGCAGAGGGGGTGACTGGGAGCGAAGTTGGGAGATTGCAGGCTTGTGTTGGGATGTTTCTTTGGATGGTAAGAGTTTTATTGAAAAAGTAGTCAGCCAGCTCTTGGGCACTGAATGCAGATGAGGGGGGTGGTGCAGGTGGGTAGAGGAGAGATTTGAAAATGGAGTCTTTTAGGGTTTGAGGAGTGAGTGGATATAAGAGAAGAGAAGTAGGTTTGCTTAGCTAGGTGAATTTAATACACTCTAGCAGGTAAAATGGATCATTGGGAATAATTTAAAGGGGAGAAAAAATTTCGGTGAACTCTAGTAGCCATATTAGTCCAGTAGTTAAAGAGACATTGTACACTAAGGGCTAGATTACAAGTGGAGCACTAAATATAACTTGAATGATAATGTGCGCTGGCATAAATCCCAATGCGAACACAAGCTCGCTTTCACATTGCTAGGAAGCATTGTGCTCACAAGAGTGCACTTCCATAGGCTCCTATGGGAGCCTTGTTTTGATGCCTTTAGAGATGGCATCATAACCTCACACAGCAAAGGGGGTAAGTAGCGCAGCAATGGACAGCATTTTTAAATATATATATATGAATATGTATTGTACATATATTTATGTATTATTTTATGTATGTACACATATTAACACATAAATACATATGTATATAAGAATATACAAATATATTTACATTGCAGTCTATGAGAACACACAGTTCCCCTAGACCGCAAAGTAAAGGCACTTTTCAGTGCTTTTTTTTCTGACACCCCACTTCCACCAACTTTAAAGCCCCAAAACTACCTAGTGCAGTTATTTTTTTATTTAAATTGTTTTTACTTTTTTTAAATAAAAAAACTATAATGCCCTCTATTTTGAGGGCATATGGGGTACTTTTAGAAAATTAACCAGAGATCTAATCTTCGGAGTGCTGATTGCTACCGCGAGCTCGCAGTAGGAAAACCCAGCCCCTTGTATACATAATCATCTTTACACATGTATTTGTATGTATCTCAATGTTAAAGCACTTTGCCTGCCTTTTTTTCTCTAACACCTGAGAGCTAATATCTTTGAGCATTTATAACTTTTTTTGTGCAGTATTTGTTTTGAATATTTTTTATTAGATGGTGTTATTATGAGTGTCGGTGTACTTTGTAATGTAGAATACAAGAATAGGTTAATTCATAGATACTACACTCAGACTCTTTAGCTGATCCCAAAGGAGATGATATAACCTCAAAAAATCATCTAAGATAAGTACTGGAGTATGGGGGGAGTGGGATAGCGCTACAAAAGCTCAGAGTCAATATACTCGAAATAATAGTTAGATAGCCTGATAAGTTTAAGTGGGTTAATGTATATGGCTGATGTCATATAGAGGAGCACTAGTATTCGTCCTAATTAGGAAAGGGGTGTGTATAAAAATCTTAGAGAGGTGATAAACCTGAACTTAAGGTATCTATATTTTATAATATAACCAAAATAGTATACTTCGCAAGTGCAACTTAACCTTAATATGGGCGTGAGATACAATCCTAGAAGATAGTCCTAATATTATGGTAAAGTGGTTTAATTGTAATAATGTGGCAAAATATAGAGTAAAGATGGGACTTTAGGAAAATGTCAATATAATGAATACAAATACTTAGAATCAGAAATTATTTACTCAGAAATAATATGGGTAAATACCCAGAAAAGAAGTTCCTCCCACAGAACTGATTTGTATTAAAACTTATTTAATATTGTACATATGAAAACATTTAATATAAAAACATTTAATATAAGAAATAGGTTTGAAATCATCCACATTTAAAACCAATTAAAAACAATTAATCCTATGAGTGATGCTGGCATCTAAACAGTTATAAATCTTGGATCAGACTATAAGTGTATATTGTATCTTTATCGCTTTATATACACAGAGTAACTTGATACTTATTAGGTGTATTGGATATAATGTATTTGATTATTATCTCAAAAAATAGATTATCACAAGTCATACAATGGGTATTCTATTCATATATATTACAATGTCAATCCCATATGTTGAAGCGGGTACCGTAGTGTATCCTGATGATGTGTTATCGGTAATAGATACCACAATGACAAGTGTTTTTTGAAAATAACCTTATTGCAGTGTCCGCTCCCGGGGATGCTGTTAGCAGGTTAACAAACAGACTGATCCGTCGTATTTCCTCAGAGGAGTTCAGTAGTCAGTACTACTCTTTAGATGAGGTTCCCGGTTAAGGTGTCAAATGCGGTCCGTGATACATTCCGGTATCCAGTGATTTTACACTTGTTTTAAATGGATTTTTTTGACTGGTTAGTTGGTTTGGAAATACCGGATCATGGGACAGGAATTATATATGCAGAGACTATTCCTATTGTGGGATATAGCTCAATGTACCTGGCCTAACCAGTATAGTATATAAATTAAAAATTTCACCAGCTGAAAGTGCAGGGGTTCAGGGTCAGCAGTCTCTACGCCTTTCAGCCACCAGGGGCCTTTATCAAGACCCTTTCCTAATTAGGACGAATACTAGTGCTCATCTATTCAACATCAGCCATGTACTTTGTAATGTGTTTTGTGCAACTTTTTATTTTAGCAAAACAGTTAACCACAGTTCTGAAGTCACAGTAATGATTGTAGCAATTGCGTTTACTTCGTAATATGAGCAGTAAGCCAGATAAGCGCAAACCCTCGCTATATACCCCTTATCACTTGCACTCGTAATCTGACCCATAGAGGGTGAAGATTTGTCTGATTTGTAGTATTTTATATATTTTGAGTTGTTTTACACTGAAATCCCAGATCACTGTGCGTGTGCGCAGCTCAGCGTGTCAGACTTATTGTACAGTGTTGTATAGTAATCAATCACTGTATGTGGTGCGCAGCTCATTGTGTCAGACTTATTGTATAGTGTTGTATAGTAATTAATCACTGTGTGTGGTGCACAGCTCAGCATGTCAGACTTATTGTACAGTGTTCTATAGTAATCAATCACTATGTTTAGTGCACAGCTCAAATTGTATAGTGTTGTATGTTAACCAATTACTGTGTGTGTGCACAGCTCAGCGTGTCAGACTTATTGTATAGTGTTGTATGGTAATCAATCACTGTGTGTGGTGCACAGCCCAGCGTGTCAGACTTATTCCATAGTATTGTATAGTAATCAATCACTGTGTGTGTGCACAGCTCAGCATGTCAGACTTATTCTATAGTGTTGTATGGTAGTCAATCACTGTGTGTATGTGCACAGCTCAGCGTGTTTGACTTATTGTATATTAATCAATTACTGTGTGTGGTGCACAGCTCAGTGTGTCAGGCTTATTGTATAGTGTTGTGTAGTGATCAATCACTGTGTGTGTGCCCAGATTAGTGTATCAGAGTTATTGTATAGTTGTATGGTAATCACTGTGTGTACATGCACAGCTCAACCTGTCAGACTTATTGTATATTAATCAATCACTGTGTGTGGGCCCAGCTCAGTGTATCAGAGTTATTGTATAGTTGTATGGCAATCACTGTGTGTACATGCACAGCTCAGCGTGTCAGACTTATTGTATATTAATCAATCACTTTGTGTATATGCACAGCTCAGCGTGTCAGACTTATTGTATATTAATCAATCACTGTGTGTGGTGTGGTGTACAGCTCTGCATGTTAGACTTATTGTATAGTCTGAAGAAGGGACAATTATGGTCCCGAAACATAATATTATAAAATCCAAGAACAGTGAGTGCTTAATATGGGACTGGTCATGCGAAATTTATAGAGCAGCCTGGAAGTTGGGACATGTGATGTGAGATTGCACCTTTGGGACAGTGTTTTGGATTTTTTAAATATATCTGTATATATTCATATAGATAAATAGGTATAGATATATATTTTTTCGAAAACATATTCAGAATAATATAGAAATATATATTTAAAAATAAAAAGAACATTTTCTTCTAGTAAAGAACATAGGAATTTCAAGTATTCCAAAGGCACATTTGGCATTAGTGCAGTTTATTGCAGTGCTGGGTTAGCGCGCAAACAATAAACAGAAAAGGATTTATTTAGTACTCCCCATATTAGTCTAAGGGGCCAAATTATCAAAGTGTGAGCAGACATGATTCGCTGTAGCGAATCATGTCCGCCGCACATCGATAAATGCCGAGCGTAGGCTGTCTGCATTTATCATTGCACAAGCATTTCTTGTGAAATGCTTGTGCAATGCTGCCCTCTGCACATCGGCCTCTAGCAGGGGCTGTCAATCAACCCGATCGTATCCGATTGGGCTGATTGCTGTCCGCTGTGCCACGTGCCAGTATATCCCATTTACTGTAGAAGTATGCTGTCTTCTTTAGCAACTTTTTAAATAAAAAGGCAAGGAAAGATATTTTAATTGGCTATATTATTGCCACACCTCCTCAGCTGGATATTATTCAAGTCTTTCCAGTATTAAACAATTCTTCTTAGAGGACAATTTACATATTGCAACAACAGAAAATTATTCATCGAATGTGGGTCAGGAAAATGTTCCTGTCATGAATAGCTAATTTACACTAAGCTTGATATATGAGTTATTCTAGGAAACACATTAATATTAAAAAGAAGAACCTGAGACATAAAACAAAATGTCATTTAATAGTTGTTTACACAGATTACTTCCTTGAGAAAAGAAGGTTAAGTTATTTATGTTAAGTGGAGTTAATAAATCTTGTGATTTAAAGAGTGAAAACATATTTGGTTAAACTCATTAAAATTGAAATTTATCAATTTTCTAATTAATTCACAAAAATCTAATTTATTAGAGTATTCCATGCAAAAACTTCAGATTTCGCTTTTGGGCTCTCTTATTTCAAGCCAAATTTACAAATTGAAGACTTGATCACAATCTTAGGTTTGCTTTCCATGAATAGCCATTTCAGAACTTCTCACGGTATTGTATGTTTTTGCTAGACATGGGCTTCTGTGTTATTCGTTTTACAACAAATGCCGAATATGGCCGCTGGCAGCTGCATTCTGCTCTTTACCAATTCTGATTTCTTTGTATGAAAGTGAAACACACAAAGATCTGTGAAAATTCAGATATTTTCACAGTTGTGTTGGTGTTTTGCAAGAAGAAATACGGCTCAGAAAAGAGCAAACTGTTGGCGGCCATATTTGGCATTTGTTGTAAAACAGATAACACAAATGCACGTCTAGTTTTGAAAATTGCTTCTGCTATTAATACCTGAAGCTCAAAATCTTTACCTCTAGAAAACAACACATAATCCTTATCTGTCTTGTTATTCTCTCAAATGCAAAATCCGAAAAATAAATGCTCAGGAATAACCACAAACAAAATGGCAGTTTCAGTGGTTTAACAATGACATCACCGGCTGTATAGTGATTGATCCCTAGTGTGTAGTGATGCTAATATGTGACATGTATGCAATTAACCTGTTATGCTCCACAGTCTTAAAAGATTGTTTGTTGGAATAATGATTTGCTATTTTTTTAAGTGTAAAAGTGTTTATCATAAAGGTTTTGAATGTAATTGATTGAGTGAATAGGGTTTGCATCTAGCGACTTTGCTTCTCTAGGTAATCAAATAAGGTGGAGGTAATTTCAGTGCATTTTGCTCATTACTTTTAGAAATGTTTTGGTTTATTTCTTAACCCTTTGAGTGCTAAGCACTTTCCCACCTGGGTGCTAAGATTTTTTAAGGTTTTTTTTATTTTTAAATTTTTTGAAAAACATTTTTTTAACTTTTTTTTTTTTCAGACCCCCAATACTTATACTGTTGGAAACGTTAGACGATTACCTTTCCAACAGTGGGTCTTGGGGGTCTGTAGCTGCTTAGATGGCTGAGATACAGGCTTCTAAGCAGCATGCCCCCTGCTCCTATACGTAACATTGTTAAGTATAAATAAAGTTGCGAGGTGACGTCAACACATCATTGCGTGTGACGTCACCGTGCATCACGTGAAGCCCCGGCGATGCCTGTCACTATACAGGCCCGATCGCCGGGGTAGGAGCGGGTGGAAGCCCCCAGATCTCCTTCAAGGTGGGAGAGTGCTAATGACGGCTCTGAGCCATCATTAGCACCAGAGTGGGAAACTTTGTGGCGGCTCAGAGTCGTCATTAGCACTCAAAGTGTTAAAGGAACAGTGTACTGTAAAATGCCCCCTTAATATGTTTACAATAACTTGTTATACCAGCTGCAAAGTTTTAAATATAGGGGAAATTATTCATTTGGGTGTATATTTGTATATGAAATAGCTATCTCTGCTAATTGAAACCACAACCCAATCAAATGGGCCAAGCTTACAGACATCATTAGCTTATCTCTATATTTATGCAAAATTATTCTTCTGTGTCTCTCACTGTATACACAATAAGACCAGTACAATGGAAAGTGTACAATGGAAAATTATTTTAGTATTTCTTTGTCCCACCAGCCACTGGGACTTGATTTCTAACCATTCTTGTTATATAGCAGAGATAACATGCAAAGCTGAGTTTTTCACTGTGCACTGTCAGAAAAAATGTGAAAAAAATGTACCTTTAGGGGTACAACAGCGTGTCAGTGGGGCAGTACCCTCAAAGGTACACCCACTGTACCCTTTAACATGGGTACAAATTGGTTCCCCTTGCAGATTGTACCTTTCAAAGGCAAATATGTACCTTGACTAGATTGGACCTCAGTGCTATGGTACCATAATGTACCCTTAAAAAATGGTGCAAATTTGGCCTTTTTAGGGTACTACTCCAGTGAAAAGCCATTTGTACCTCATGTTGGCAAATTTGTACTCAACACAGCATATAAAAATGCTATTCCATGAAATGTATTATATAACATTCAAATATGCTTTCAATTAATGTCTACTTTTTCAGACAGTATTACAATATCCACACTGCAGTTTTATAAGTTTGGAAAGTGTAGCCAAACAGCAGGTCCTAAGACTGCTAATGGATTTCCTGAAAGAACCAGGATAAAACCACCAGCTACTCAACTTGTTTTATTTCGCTCTGTACTAGACTCTAACAACACGCCATTTAACTTAGGGTGACATGCCACATAAAACATATCTATATAGAAAACATATAGAAAACAACATAATAATAAAAATGTAACTCTAACGAAAAGAAGGGGGATTCAGGGGAGGGATAAACGATAAAACTTACAACCATACATTGAATTGTCACTCTATGCAAAATATATGCAAATGAGTCTATTTCCCCGTACACATTTTGGTGATGAACCTTCTACCAATAGATAGAGCTGTGTTACATATGTCAAGGAACGTTTAACCAATAGATGGCGCTATGGCATGTTACACAATGTCCATGTATGTGACTGGAGAATGGTTACAATTTTATTTTATTTTTTAAAAACAGGTTCTTAAACAGCTCTTGTTTATTTTATAGAGTTTAAAACAAAAACAAAAATTATCTGTAATTTTAGTTAACCCATTTGCTTTATCTTTAAGAGTTATCATCTTGATGCTCTAAATATAAACATTACAATGTTAAGAGCTTGTGTGCTATTTAGAATCACACAGTATCATTAAAGATATGGCGTATTAAGTATTTTTTGTTGCTTTGCCCTCCTCTTGCATATTACCAACAGCCATTGAACATTAATTATTTTTCTGTACAACATGTATGTTGAATTCATTTTGGTGACTGCCAGTTTCGTGTTCAATTAATAATTGAGGTGCACAAATTATACAGACTTGCAGGGTTTGGCAGCCTTGAACCACCCATCCCTCTCAACCTTTTAATTACACAAGTTATTGTACCTTTTTGGGGGGATTAAATGGTACAGACATGGACCCTTTGACTGTTGGAAACATATTTGTACCTTATTTACCACTAAATGGTGCATATTAGTTCCTTAAGGTGTAATTATGATCCATTGAGGGTACAACCACATCAGTTGTACCCTAAGTGTTCACCAGGGATAGGCCCAGACCAAGGCTGTGGCGGACATTTTCCAAAGTGCAGACCTTAGCGAAGGACACCAAGGTACATTTCAAATTAAAAACATCATAATATAGTGCTGGGTGTTATTATACAGATGCAGATACCACTGATCCTATATCTAGCTCTCCGGCTATACCCATGTGCCAGTGTCACTATTGTGTATTTGTATAATACAGGTTGTTATTATACAGATGCAGATACACATCCAATATTTCACTCAGTCTTTATTTATTCAATATCACCCAATATCGCTAGCAGTCTCTTAACAAGCCACTAACTTTATTCACACTACATATTACCCCTTTCTTATTATTCAATCAGAAAGAAAAGATATACTAAGGTTGTGAATCCCAACCTTAGTATATATTTTCTTTTTAATTAAGTAATAGGAAAGGGAAAATATGTAGTATTTAATAATAAACCTCAGGTGCCTGTTAAAGTGCTTTGCATATAAATCTCCAGGGACACAGTGCCAGCTTGCTTCTTGAATCTTCTGTCTCTCTCAGTCTCACTCAGAGTTACTTTCCAGCAACTGAGCGGCATCAAGGAGGAGTCAGGACCTGCATTTATCTGCCCTACTCCTTCCTCCCCAATTAAAAATGGGCAGCGGACGCTACAAGAGCCAGTCACGGACACCAGTGTCCATGCACGGACACCTTGCCTATCCCTGGTGTACACAAACGGACCCCAACCGTACCCTTTTTTCTGACAGTGTGCCATCTACCCTACAATATTGAAGCTGACAGCTTTTCTTTAGCTACTATTCTGAGTCTTAATGGTTCTCTAAGTACAAAGAACAAAGGTTGAAGTGAGCTCTGTAAGGTGAGCAGTGGTCAGGTGGTGCAGATTGTATCCCCCCTGTGAGAGGTCTATAGTGTAGGATAGGGCTTTTACTGTATGATTATTATATAGTGCAGTGCAACGTCTTTATGAGTGATCTAAGCACAACCCTATACAGCACTACTGTGGCTTCCTGTCACATGATTTTTGCAGCAAAAAGTCCTATACTGAGCAATGAAAAGAAACTGTGTCATGCCAGTAAAATGCGTCTTTTAGCAACCACTTAAAGAGACAGTATACACAAATTTTCATATAACTGCATGTAATAGACACTAATATAAAGAATAATATGCACAGATACTGATAGAAAAATCCAGTATAAAACCGTTTAAAAACTTACTTAGAAGCTTCCAGTTTAGCTCTGTTTTAATGGTTACTGGAACACCCACTGCAAGTGGGAAATATCAGACACTCCCCCTCCTCCTCCTTCCTTTGCATATGAAAAGACCCTTTACACAAACAGAAGCAAGCTGGAGTAGGTATACGTCGGTATTCTCTCAGAGGAATGTTATTTAAAAATAAACAAAACTATCCTTTTTAAAAAAAAAAACAAAAAAACTTTATGGGCTATATAAATAGATCATCTACAAAAGATTTATAAAAAGAAAAAACAAGTGTATAATGTCCCTTTAAAAAGGAGGGAGATCTTCCTGTAAAGACCATGGCCCCTAGTAGGGCTATGTCAGTAAGTAATGGACCCTGCACAAATGAAGTTACAAAGGAAATAAAAGGTGAAATCCTGAATAATGCATATTGCAATGATATCTTTTAAGTAAATCACACTGCTTAGTGGAGATTTTTTTATTACAACGATGAAACAGACTGTTTTAATAAAGCTGTGGGTTTGTAGTTTTAATTTGAATGGTTGGTAGTTGAAGGCAGGCATAATGGCCCCACTTTAGCACTTTGCATGGATAAATTCTTAATCCAGCTCACATTAGTGTAGTATTGGCTCTAGACACAACCCACCGCCAATCCTGCCATATATATCTTCATATGAGGAACATTAGTGAGTGGAATATTTGAGGGGGGTCACTACAATAAACTATCCATCACTGGTCACTTATGCAATACAGAGAATTTCTACTATGTACTACAGAGCACATTTTAACTAAAAAAAAAAGACTACAAATGGAGTTTGGCAACATTCTTCTTGATTATAGTTAAAATAAAATGTAGTACTGTGTTAGCAGTGTATTAGAATAAGACATAAACCCTTTTGCAAAAAAATAGGAAAATTGATAGATGCAGATGATATTTTTCATGGCTAACTTTGCAGCATTTCATGACAGCCTTTATCATGTATATACTGAGCGTCCTGAAACATTGCACATTTATTCCCTATTTGTTAGTTGTTAAAATTGTCACATGTACACCATTTTTTGTTGGTTTGTTAGTTTGCCCTTTTTTAAGATATATCTTTCTTTTAAAAAGGTAGGAATTTTTCTTTAGATAGTAATGTATTGGATCCTGAATGTAGCAGTAAGATATGGGCAGTAAGAGATCTTAACATCTATCATGCAATGGCTATCATCACAGCCCTAAACTCAAAGCAATTGCTTATGTACATTTTTGACATTAAAAGGGACGTCATCAAGTTAGGCAATTAAATAAAGTGCCATTCAAAAAGTTATAGGATGAGCACTGAGGAAGAGCCTTTTTACTCCATAAGATTCCTTGCTGAATTGTTGACATTTTTAACTGCCAAATTAATTAAATTGTTTGAATTTCATACTTTGTTAAATGAAGTCTTAAAGGGATAGAAAGGTAAAACATGAATTGTGCATGGGTGCATTTCAGTTTGAAATATAAGCATTTTTGCAATGTACTTCTATTAGCAAAAATGCTTCTAGTAAAAGTTATTACTGTTTTTCTGCGACAAATATCCTGTAAGGGCTTGTGCACCAGTATTCACACACATTGGGGCCTAGTTATCAAGCCGTCAACCTCAAATACGCTGGAATTCCGCAGCGTATTTGTGGCGAGGCTGATTCGCCTTAGTTATCAAAGGCTTCAGACTGGCAAAAGTAGAATTTTGTGATGTAAACTTCGATCCGCCGGATTCCGTCCGACACAGATCGATTCTTACGTCACTCCAGATGTTCCGCACACAAGTGTGGCACAATCTGACTACTTTTGCTAGTTATCAAAAAACTAGCAGGTACGCTCGGCACTTTTACGGCCCAGCGTACCTGGTTTTCAAACCGCCAGCCTGGAGGCGGCGGATCCCATAGGAATCAATGGGAGTCTGACCATAGCGAAAGTACAAGTTCGCTGCTGACAGACATCCCATTGATTTCTATGGGAGCTGTCTACACCTAACACCCTAACACGTACCCCGAGTCTAAACACCACTAATCTGCCCCCCTACACCGCCGCAACTAAATAAAGTTATTACCCCCTAAACCGCCGCTCCCGGAGCCCACAGCAAGCTACTCTATCCCTATTAACCCCTAAAACCACCGCTCCCGGAGCCCACCGCAACTATAATCAATGTCTTAACCCCTAAACCGCCGCTCCCAGAGCCCACCGCCACCTACATTATACCTATTAACCCCTATCCTGCCCCCCCTATACCGCCGCCCTCTGTAATAAAGTTATTAACCCCTATCCTGCCGATCCCGCACCTCGCCGCAAATAAATAGTTTAACCCCTAAACCGCCGCTCCCTGAACCCGCCGCAACCTATCTTAAATTTATTAACCCCTATCCTGCCCCCCCTACACCGTTGCCACCTATAATACAATAAAATTATTAACCCCTAAACCTAAGTCTAACACTAACCCTAACACCCCCCTAACTTAAATATTAATTAAATAAATCTAAATCATATTTATATTATTAACTAAGTTAATCCTATTTAAAACTAAATACTTACCTATAAAATAAACCCTAATATAGCTACAATATAAATAATAATTATATTGTAGCTATCTTAGGATTTATTTTTATTTTACAGGTACCTTTCAATTTATTTTAACTAGGTACAATAGCTATTAAATAGTTATTAACTATTTAATAGCTTACCTAGCTAAAATAAAGAGAAATTTACCTGTAAAATAAAAACTAATCTAAGTTACAATTACACCTAACACTACACTATACTTTAATAAATTATTCCTATTTAAAACTAAATACTTACCTGTAAAATAAACCCTAAGATAGCTACAATGTCATTCATAATTACATTGTAGCTATTTTAGGATTTATATTTATTTTACAGGTAACTTTGTATTTATTTTAGTTAGTTAGAATAGTTATTAAATAGTTATTAACTATTTAATTACTACCTAGCTAAAAGAAATACAAAATTACCTGTAAAATAAATCCTAACCTAAGTTACAATTAAACCTAACACTACACTATCATTAAATTAATTAATTAAACTACCTACAAATAACTACAATTAAATACAATTACATAAACTAACTAAAGTACAAAAAAAAAAAAAAGCTAAGTTACAAAAAAAAAAAAAAAAAGTTACAAACATTTAAAAACATATTACAGCCAATCAGATTGAGCTCGCATTCTATTGGCTGTTCCGATCAGCCAATAGAATGCGAGCTCAATCTGATTGGCTGATTGGCGTAAGCACAATTTTTATCTATATGGCAAGCATGAACTAACACCCTCTAGTTGTGAAAAAAGTCAAAGTGCATTCAGATAAGAAGTGGCCTTCAAGGGCTAAGAAATTAGCATAGTATAGCCTACCTAGGTTTAGCTTCAAATAAGAACCCCAAGAGAAAAAAGCAAAATTGATGATAAAAATAAATTGCAAAGTTCTTTAAAAAAAAAAGCTTATTTTTGACTAGACTGTCCTTTTAATCAGTGCAGGAGCTAATTTATATCTGTCCCTGGTTGGCCATAGAAGAGAACATATGATAAAACAAATAGAAGCTTTTCAAAAGGTACAACCCTGGACTACAAAAAAAAGTAAAATTGCTAGCAAAACTACAGTTTAAAATATTTTACAACATTATTTGAATTTGCAGATCTATTACATTATTATATATAAACTGTCTTAAGTGTTCCTTTAACAAATATGTAAAACACATGGTAGGCTGAGTATTGTTGATACAGTATATATATAAGGCTCATGGAAATAGCTACAACATAATTAAAGGATGATGTCATTAATTAATTGCAGTTCCACCTAGTTAACAATAATTATTTGCAACCACAAAAAGAGCACGTAGCATATGCTGTAGTTATAAAACATGCCAGGCAATTGAGCAAACTACTCTGTCAATCGAAAAATGCACGTAGTGTCAGTGATAATGATGGATCAAGTCAAGGATGAAGCACGCCTCTTCCTCAAGCAAACATAGTAGCCCTTGCTTTTTCACGGAAAACATTTTATGTGTCATGCTCTGAGAGATGAACAAATGCTTAAAAGTGACAACTAATTATCTAAGCAAGGATCGTATTTGAGCAAACTTGATTGGAATTGATACTAATCTAGCATTCTATTGTTTGTTTGCATGCAATCATGGGACTTCCCATTTAATCTTCTTCCATTAGAGACAAACTAAAGGATTTTAAATGCTACTTCTTTTACAAACAGTAATCAAATAAACCAAGGGGCCGCATTATCAAGCTCTGAATGGAGACCACTGCTCCATAACTGGTCCGCCTGCTCTGAGGCCGCGGACAGAAATCAACCCAATCGAATTTGATCGGGTTGATTGACACCCCCTGCTAGCAGCCATTTGGGGGCGGCATTGCACCAGCAGTTCACAAGAACTGCTGATCCAATGATAAATGCCGCCAGTGTATGCTATCGGCATTTATCGATGTGCGGCGGACATGATACACTACATCGTATTATGTCTGCTCGCACATTAATAAATAAGCCCCTAAGTGTTTATTATATTGTCATCTGTGTACAAATTATATATATATATATCCTTATGCAGCTCCGTTTTCTCTCTTGTGTGTTTGCACTGACGTATGGCGGGGGGCCGAGCCTAACTCGTTTCGTAACCAATGGATTACTTCATCAGAGAGACACCTCTGATGAAGTAACCCATTGGTTACGAAACGCGTTAGGCTCGGCCCCCCGCCATACGTCAGTGCAAACACACGAGAGAGAAAACGGAGCTGCATAAGGATTCCGCTGCTGCACAAAATATCGTAGTGTGGCAGTCTGAAAATATCCTTCATTGCTCCTTAGTCTAAATACCACAGGATAGAGCGCATTAGCTGACTACGGTATAGTGATCTAATTTGTGGATTTCACAACCGGTCTGACTACGGCTCTGCTAGAAGTATATTTGTTGTATGCTATATGTTTATTGATACCCTGATAAGGGCAATTTTATGTGAACTTTTTAACCACCATTAAATTTATGATTATCTAATCACGTTGTTAGTGGTGTTTATATGGAATATATGTATATATAAGCACACAGGTCTATCCCCTTATCCCCACATCTCCTTACACTGAGCTGCAATACAGAAAAGGATTTCTGTTACCAGAAGCAACCTGCGGATATCTGAGGACCAGTGGAGGAACAGAGAATTGGAAGCAGAAAGACTACACTAACATTAAGGCATCATATATACCGCATACTGTGAGGTTACACCAGGTGAGCGTGGATATTTCACCTTTTTATTTATCTCTATTTTTTTAACATATTACACGAAGTGTGCCTCTGTGCACCTGTCTTGTCCTATACTTTTCAAATATATATATATATATGTGATAGAGATTGTGAATAAATTAACATGTGGAATATAGTTGACCCTTTGTGTAATCAGTGCAAGGCCGGTGCTTGGATTTTTGGCCAGAGAGGAGAAGACCACATCACCACCCCTCCCCCCAAAAGAAATTATATACCCTGCTATTACTGCTTCTTAAAGGGACAGTAAAGTCCAAATTAAACGTTTTAATGATTCAGATAGGGCATGTAATTTTAATCCCTTCACTACCGGGACCTTCAGAGAAAAACTTGTCCAAAATACTGGAGAATTTTCAGCATTTTTGCTATCACTCAATTTAAACAGAAATAGAGCCTTGTTTTTTTCATTTACCTGTCAAAACTCTATATATAGTTTAAGTAGACAACACAAGCTATTGATCTAGGCCCATTTCTGGTATATTTCATGCCACCATTTCACTGGCAAATGCAATCAAATAAAACATATTTTTTAATTTTTTCACAAACGTTAGGTTTCTCACTGAAATTATTTACATAGTGCTTGTACAATTAGGGCATGAATGGTTGTAAAAGCATCTCTGGGATCACCTTTGTTCAGAAATAGCAGACATATATGGATTTGCCATTGCTTTTCGGTAATTAGAAGGCCACTAATTGCCGCTGTGAAGCACACTTCTATTATTCCCGGGAGTGAAGGGGTTAATAAGGTAACTTTAAAGGTTAATTTTAGCTTTAGTGTAGAGATTACCCTCCTACCTGAGACTTCCCACCCCTTATCCCTCCCAAACAGCTCAATTCCCTACCTTACCCCACTGGTCACCTCCATCTTAAGTACTGGCAGTCTGCCAATAAATAATGTATTAATAATTTCTTTTTATTATTATTATTTTTTTTCTGCAGTGTAGGATCCCCCCTAACTCTCCAACCTACCCCTTCAAACAGTTCTCTAACCCATCCCCCCTCTAACTATTGCTGCCATCTTAGGTACTGGCAGCTGTCTGCCAGTACCTATAAACCCCCCTATTTTTTTCTTTCTGTAGTGTCGTGGTCCCACCCACTCCCCCCTCCCGCGATCACCATTTAGTTATTCCCCCAAACCAAAATACCCCTATTTATGTAGTGTAACTGCCTCATCCCACCCTGTCCCTTTAATTTTTTTTCTGTAACATAGGGCCCTCCCACTCCCTCCCCCTCTGCTGCTGAGCTGCCCACCTGCCACCCACCTCCTGCCCACACCTCCCGCTCTCACCAGCAATGATCATTACAGACGGTGACACACACATTGTCACCATCTGTAACAATGTTGCATCTGCCATCATATGGAACAGGAGCACCGATCGCACTCAGCTTCCATATGCGTCAGATGCCTGGAGCTTCAGGAATCCCAGCTCTCAGCTGTAACTTAACAGCCAAGACTGCTGGAGCTACCTGAAGCTCAGACCTATATATACGTCTTGTGGTATGACAGACAAAGTACCGCAAGACGTATATATACTTTTATTTGGGTGAAGGGGTTAAACAACTTTCAAATTTATTTTTAGCATCATATTTGCTTTGTGCTCTTAGCATTCTTTGTTGAAAGCTAAACCTAGGTAGGCTGATATGCTAATTTCTTTGCACCTAGAGGCTTAGATACAAGGTAATCCCAGAGGTAAAAAGTATATTAAAATAACAGTGTTGGCTATGCAAAACTAGGGAATCATAAATAAAGGGATTATCTATCTTTTAAACAATAACATTTTTGGTGTTTACTGTCCCTTTAACAAAATGCGCTAATGATGTGTTAAGCAGCTATAGATAATTATTTTATCTATAATTATAGAAAAAAATAGATTTCTGTTTTCACATCAAACTCATAACTGTTAATCTGACTTAATATAACTATAAAATCTCTAATGTTTAATTTCTGAAAAACATAACGTACCAAAGTGGTGGCTCTGCACAACATAACAAATCTGTGAAATCTCTGCACAATGAATCAAATATTGGTAACAATATATAAACAAAATGAACCTAGAGGCAGGATGACCATTTTGTCGTTTTCACCATTATACCTAGACTGATACTTGCACATGTAACAGGTAAATTTATCAATCTGCAGCCATACAAGTTCTCAAACAGAGAATCTGTCCACCTGCAATCTCCGCTTGGCAAAATTTAAGACTCCAAGAGCTTGGTTGTTCTTGTGCAACCAATTGCGTGAAAGCAGAGCCTGTCAATCATCACCCCAAACAAGTGAGTTTGAGGTGATTTATCTCTGCCATCTAGGATACAAAGCAAATGCTGCTTCACAAATTTGTGGTTGTAAATTAACTCTTGGGACCCTGAACTGCATGATCTCAGAAGTTGCAAATGCATCTTGATACATTTTTTCACATAAGTAATCATTTGTCAAGCCTTACAATAGATCACATTAACTTGCAATGGAGCACTGGCAAGTTTTGGCCAGGGGACCAGTACAACTTACAATTATTTTAGACAACAGTCACTGTATAGTGTTGATAAAGATAATTTATATTCGAAAAAGCACAACACTCTACACTATGTAATAATGCAAGGCATCTATACACTAGTAAACATGATGCACTGTATAATTAATGCAGAATACCTCTACACAGACAACATATATGCTGTATTATATAATGATATTGAAGGTTCATACACTAAAGAAACAGAACAGGCTGTCCTGTATAATGCGGATCATGCCTATTCACTGATGATAAGCTGCATAATAATGCCAAACATTTATACACTGAAAAGGAACACACTGCAATGTAAACACTTTAAAGTATAGGTATGTATGTATAGTAGACTGATAGTGATAATAGACAGTTGTATAGATCAGTGTTTTTCAACCAGTGTGCCGTGGCACACTAGTGTGCCGTGAGAGATCCTCAGGTGTGCCACGGCAGACTGACAACAGTGTGACATATTTTTTAAACTTTGCTTGTTTTTTACTCCCAGTGCAGGGGTAGTTTGTAGGATTCATGGCATAACAGCACAATACATACAGTATGTGTGTGTTTGTGTGTATGTGTATATATATATATGCTGTATTAGGCTACAATATGTGATTTTTTTTTAAATTTTGGGATGGTGGTGTGCCACAGGATTTTTTAATGTAAAAAAGTGTGCCACGGCAAAAAAAAGGTTAAAAATCACTGGTATAGATCATGCAGTAGAAGATAGTGCACTGATGTCTTGCAGTATATCAAAAGTTGGAGGTTAATCTGAATCTGCCTATCAGATTCAGTAATACCCATTAGGCTGTGGGTGGAGGTTAATGTAGATGCTGTCACCAGCTCCACCAACCTTTATGAAGGCTGCTAACATTGTGCAGAGAGTGCAAGAGCTTTACAGTGAGATATTTCAGTCTGATGCTTCCAGCTGTTCTGTTCTGAACTCTCTGCCTTCCTATGTTTCAAGGGAGTCCACTCCCATTCTATCCATTATACCATCACATTTGCCCCTGCTATGAAGATCCAATTGGGAAACAAAAAAATAATAAATCTTTACTGAATTTATGTGGCCAGAGATAAGGGTTCCAGGTGCCAACAGTGTAAACTTTACTTCATTTTTTCATATAGTTCAGAGAACATATAGTACTAATGGTAAAGGTTAACAAGATACTAACATATCTCATATTATCTCTTTTGAAGGGAAGTTGTATGAAAGTTAATCAACCATAGCTGAAGAAAAGAAATGATATTAATCAAAGCGCTTAGATACCTATTAAACAATCAAATTAGGTAAGTAGCACAGGGATTGACCACACTGGATTAGTCAGCATTTAATGTCCCAGTAAAATATTTAATGAAGGAAAAAACAACACTGCAGTATACATTATTTATTTATCTTGAATGCCTTTTCTGTAAAATGCCCATAATTAGTATGTTTGTTCCACTTCCTCCCAGAAGGGATTGACTACATTATACTTATGTATGGGGAAATCTACCTAAGCCTGCAACATTCTTTACCATAATTAGCTCAGTTTACAAACTAATATACATGTCTCTTAAAGGGACATGACACCCAAACTTTTTCTTTTATGATTCATATAGGGTATGCAATGTCAAACAACTTTACAATGTATTTATATTATTCAATTTGCTTTGTTTTTGTTGGTATCCTTTGATGAGAATCATACCTAGGTAGGCTTAGGAGCGGCAATGTATTACTGGGAGCAGTTCCTGTGAGTGGCAAGATGTCTCCTATACAAAGTAATTGAGCTCGCTGGAAAGGGAAACTTCCCTGTGTAGGGGGAATTTAGCAGTGAGCAGGGGGCACATTTTAAAAACAAAATAAACACATTGCGCTGATTTCTGCATATGGTATCTTACAATCGCCTCTATTTTCATATGCATGTGTTTTTCTGTTAGAGTATTAAGTATTTTGTCACAACCTCACCACCTTTTAGTTTGCGAGAAAAAACAGTGAGATCTGTAGGGAAGAAATGTTTAGATAATTGCACTTGGTTTTGAGAGAAAATTTCATACACGCCTATGGAACACTTATGTTCAACCCATTTTACGATAAAACAACAATTAAGCTTTGTAATTTCTACTTATAAGTACAAATTTATATATGTTTTTTGCACATCCAGGGTTCTTAAATTATGATTTACATTGTGCATATTTAATACGATTTAATCCTGTGAAATTTACATACAAATTCAACATTTTTGATAAAATACGATTTTCGGGGAAAATTTTGTTTAAATTTTTGATGCACCTTAACAAAAAAAAAAAATCCTGTGTATTTATGTGTGAATGGGTCAATTATTTGACCCATGTATGATTTGATTTTTATATCAATGAATAAGGGCTAGATCACAAGTGGCGCTCTAATGTTAGCGCACAATTTGAAATACCGTGCCCCCACTAACTTGCACTCATATTAAAGTATAAAATAATTGTGATTGCACAACAACTAAATTTGCACTTGTCAGGTTAGCGCAACTGAAGTCCTCGCGTAAAGGGTTAGGGCTAAATTAAGTTGCACCAAACACAACATAAATACATTAAAATAAAGTGTTAGACTTATATATACACTAATAAAATATTAATATAAATATTTTTTTAAAACGTTATAAGGGTTAAAAGGTATATTATATATGACAAGGTATTTGAATGGAAATGTTTATAATGTGTATATATACATGTATTGTATACACATGTGTATGTATGTATATATACACATAAGTTTATATGTGTATACATGTGTATTTCTGTTTATATGTGTATATATGTAAATATATACATATACACACATAAAAAAAAATATATATATATATATATATATATATATATATCAGCCAAAGAAAGATGCACTCACATACATACATATGTATTCATACTTTGGAGCCCTTTCCACTCAAATACATGAAAACATGCCATGTTTTTCACATAGGGGATATATAGAACATATATATTTAATATATATATTAAAATAAATAGAACATTTTATCCTATGCGAAGAGCATTGGAATGTAAAATATTCATAACTACCTTCGGGTTATCAACGTTGGTAAAATACTTGTTGGGTTAGCTTGCGAGTGATAAGTGTCATGTTTTTTTCCAGCTTGCATTAAAGTCTATGGGGAGAAGAAGTTAGTGCAGTCTCAGTATCTGATGTCCTGAAGTTAGCGGATGTCAATCGAGCCTAAGATCACAGTGCACTTTTGAGGCGTCGATAGAAGCCAGTAGCCATTTATAGACTTATATTCATATTATACAATCATATTCTTATAGGTTCACAGTACATAGGTTGTATTATTAGCCTGCTATCCGATAGTTATTGTGAAACAGGTATAGCTAAACCTAATCTATAAAATTACCTGTATCTGAAAACCTAGTATCCTCACTGCTATTGCAAACAAAGGGGTTAATTGCATTGGGGGGTTTGGGGTGCATGGCTGTTTAGGGGGCATGAGTGAGATTTGAGAATGAGTTTAAGGATTTTGGATCATGGTGCTTAAGGGGTGAATTGTTTTAAGGAGCTATTGCACTGGGGGTCTCAAGTTTAATGACTCTGTTTTAGTGCACTGCAGAGAATTCAGACTTCATTCTTTTACCTAGTGATTTATAAATTCACCCACCAATAAACAAGTGCTGTCCAGGGTCTGAACCAAAAAATAGCTTAGATGCCTTCTTTTTCAAATAAAGATAGCAAGAGAACAAAGAAAATTGATAATAGGAGTAAATTAGAAAGTTGCTTAAAATTGCATGTTCTATCTTAATCACAAAAGAAAAAAATTGGGTTCAGTGTCCCTTTAAGGAACGCACCAGGATCCGTGGAGATGCCATTTGTGGGCCCCCCTACTTGCTGGTCCCTCGGCCCAGGTCCTATTTGCCTGACTGATCAGCCCGCTTCTGCTGCTTACTATATATATATATATATATATATATATATATATAACTATCGGGCCCTGGACATGTCCAGCTCAAATTAACCGGGCCTTGAGGTCACTTTGGTTGAGAACCACTGGTCTAGACAACTAGGTGGAATCTGCAGTAATATCAGCATATTAGATGGGCTTGCAGCTGACATGCCTCTGGGCTTTTCTCTCTGTTTTACACAGATTTATCTGGATCCATCAGTTTTCATGCAAATGTAGGTGATTTGTATTTTCCCAACTTACCTGGACATATGGAAAAGTCTCATAAATATAACGAACCAGATCCTAATACATACGTTGTTTGCACCTAAGTCATTGTTCAGATTGCACTTTTACCGTAATTAAAATGATATAATTGTAGGACTTTTAGGTTGAAATAGAGGCTCACAACCAACACAAATTGTATTTAGTTTCTTACGGCTAGATTTAGAGTTTTGTCGGTAACGACCCGCGTAGCTAACGCTGGCTTTTTTTCCCCTGCACCTTTTAAATACTGCTGGTATTTAGAGTTCACAGAAGGGCTGCGTTAGGCTCCAAAAGGGAGCGTATAGCATATTTACCGCCACTGCAACTCTCAATACCAGTGGTGCTTACGGATGCGGCCAGCTTCAAAAACGTGCTCGTGCACGATTCCTCCATAGGAAACAATGGGGCAGTTTGAGCTGAAAAAAAACCTAACACCTGAAAAAAAGCAGTGTTCAGCTCCTAACGCAGCCCCATTGTTTCCTATGGGGAAACACCTAACACCCTAACATGAACCCCGAGTCTAAACACCCCTAACCTTACACTTATTAACCTCTAATCTGCCGCCCCCGCTATCGCTGACACCTGCATATTTTTTGTAACCCCTGATCTGCCGCTCCGTACACCGCCGCAACCTACATTATCCCTATGTACCCCTAATCTGCTGCCCCAACTCCGCCGACCCCTATATTATATTTATTAACCCCTAATCTGCCGCCCCCAACGTCGCCTCCACCTACCTACAATTATTAACCCCTAATCTGCCGACCGGACCTCACCGCTACTTTAATAAATGTATTAACCCCTAAAGCTAAGTCTAACCCTAACACTAACACCCCCCTAAGTTAAATATAATTTAAATCTAACTAAATAAATTAACTCTTATTAAATAAATTATTCCCATTTAAAGCTAAATACTTACCTGTAAAATAAATCCTAATATAGCTACAATATAAATTATAATTATATTGTAGCTATTTTAGGATTAATATTTATTTTACAGGCAACTTTGTATTTATTTTAACCAGGTACAATAGCTATTAAATAGTTAATAACTGTTTAATAGCTACCTAGTTAAAATAATTAAAAAATTACCTGTAAAATAAATCCTAACCTAAGTTACAATTAAACCTAACACTACACTATCAATAAATTAATTAAATACAATACCTACAGATAAATACAATTAAATAAACTAACTAAAGTACAAAAAATAAAAAAGAACTAAGTTTCAAAAAATAAAAAAATATTTACAAACATTATAAAAATATTACAACAATTTTAAGCTAATTACACCTACTCTAAGACCACTAATAAAATAACAAAGCCCCCAAAAATAAAAAAATGCCCTACCCTATTCTAAAATACAAATAGAAAAGCTCTTTTACCTTACTAGCCCTTAAAAGGGCCTTTTGCGGGGCATGCCCCAAAGAATTCAGCTCTTTTGCCTGTAAAAAAAACCATACAATACCCCCCCCAACATTACAACCCACCACCCACATTCCCCTAATCTAACCCAAACCCCCCTTAAATAAACCTAACACTAAGCCCCTGAAGATCTTCCTACCTTATCTTCACCACGCCGGGTATCACAGATCAGTCCAGGCTCCGAAGTCTCCATCCAAGCCCAAGCGGGGGCTGAAGACGTCCATCCTCCGGCTGAAGTCTTGATCCAAGCGGCGGCTGAAGAGGTCCATCATCGGGCAGAAGTCTTCATCCTATCTGGGCAGAAGAGGAGATCCAGACCGGTAGACATCTTCATCCAAGCGGCATCTTCTATCTTCTTCCATCCGATGACGAGCGGCTCCATCTTCAAGACCTCCGGTACGGATCCATCCTCTTCTTCCGATGTCCTAACAAAGAATGAAGGTTCCTTTAAGGGACGTCATCCAAGATGGCTTCCCTCGAATTCCGATTCGCTGATAGGATTCTATCAGCCAATCGGAATTAAGGTAGGAAAATTCTGATTGGCTGATGGAATCAGCCAATCAGATTCAAGTTCAATCCGATTGGCTGATCCAATCAGCCAATCAGATTGAGCTCGCATTCTATTGGCTGATCGGAACAGCCAATAGAATGCAAGCTCAATCTGATTGGCTGATTGGATCAGCCAATCGGATTGAACTTGAATCTGATTGGCTGATTCCATCAGCCAATCAGAATTTTCCTACCTTAATTCCGATTGGCTGATAGAATCATATCAGCCAATCGGAATTCGAGGTTCCTTAAAGGAACCTTCATTCTGTGTTAGGACGTCAGAAGAAGAGGATGGATCCGCGCCGGAGGTCTTGAAGATGGAGCCGCTCGTCGTCGGATGGAAGAAGATAGAAGATGCCGCTTGGATGAAGATGTCTACCGGTCCGGATCTCCTCTTCTGCCCGGATAGGATGAAGACTTCTGCCCGATGATGGACCTCTTCAACCGCCGCTTGGATCAAGACTTCAGCCGGAGGATGGACGTCTTCAACCCCCGCTTGGGCTTGGATGAAGACTTCGGAGCCTGGACTGATCGGTGATACCCGGCATGGGGAAGATAAGGTAGAAAGATATTCAGGGGCTTAGTGTTAGGTTTACTTAAGGGGGGTTTGGGTTAGATTAGGGGTATGTTAATTTATTTTGTTAGATTTAAATTATATTTAACTTAGGGGGGTGTTAGTGTTAGGGTTAGACTTAGCTTTAGGGGTTAATACATTTATTATAGTGTTGGCGAGGTCCGGTCGGCAGATTAGGGGTTAATACTTGAAGTTAGGTGTCGGTGATGTTAGGGAGGGCAGATTAGGGGTTAATATTATTTATTATAGGGTTTTTGAGGCGGGAGTGAGGCGGATTAGGGGTTAATAACTTTATTATAGTAGCGGTGAGGTCCGGTCTGCAGATTAGGGGTTAATAAGTGTAGGTAGGTGGCGGCGACGTTTGGGGTGGCAGATTAGGGGTTAATAAATATAATATAGGGGTCGGCGGTGTTAGGGGCAGCAGATTAGTGGTACATAGGGATAACGTAGGTGGCGGCGGTGTGCGGTCGGCAGATTAGGGGTTAAAAAATGTTAATAGAGTGGTGACGATGTGGGGGGACCTCGGTTTAGGGGTACATAGGTAGTTTATGGGTGTAAGTGTACTTTAGAGCACAGTAGTTAAGAGCTTTATGAACCGGCGTTAGCCCAGAAAGCTCTTAACTCCTGGCTTTTTGCTGCGGCTGGAGTTTTGTTGTTAGAGTTCTAACGCTCACTTCAGCCAAGACTCTAAATACCGGCATTAGGAAGATCCCATTGAAAAGATAGGATACGCAATTGACGTAAGGGGATCTGCGGTATGGAAAAGTTGCGGCTGCAAAGTGAGCGTTAGACCCTTTCCTGACTGACTCTAAATTCCAGCGGTAGCCCAAAACCAGCGTTAGGAGCCCCTAACGCTGGTTTTGACGGCTAACGCCAAACTCTAAATCTAGCCGATACTTTTTTAATGTAAAATCACAAGAACTGCTATTTTTAAAACAGTTTCCAGTGTTAAAGTTTATATCATTGCTCCCTTAAGAGACAGTATAGTCAAAATTAAACTTTCATGATTCAGAAAGGGCATGTAATTTTAAACAACTTTCCAATTTACTTTTATCATCAAATTTGCTTTGTTCTCTTAGTATTCTTTGTTGAAGGCTAAACCTAAGTAAGATCATATGCTAATTTCTAAGCCTCTTATCTCAATGCATTTTTGACAGTTTTTCACTGCTTGAAGTGCTAGTTCACGTGTGCCATATATAACATTGTGCTCACCCTTGTGGAGTGACCTATGAGTCAGCATAGGTCATGATTGGCTAAAATGCAAGTCTGTCAAAAGAAATGAAACAAGGGGGAAGTCTACAGAGGCTTAGATACAAGATAATCACACATATGAACCACCGTCTTTGAAATTTTAGGATAGAAGCAACCTGGGGCGCGATCCGATATAGATCACAGTTTGCGGCGCAAGCGAGGGAACCGGCGTCGCCCGCAGTTTCAGCTCGCAACTCGAGCTATCCCATATAAGTCGCCGTCAGATGCTAACGTGCCGTAAGTCTGACAAACCAGCGATGTCCAGAAATCTGCGCAAGTACAAATTTCTGGCGTCGCCAGTGACTTGCGGCATGTTAGAAACTGCCGGCGCCTATAAAACCTGACTAAAGTCTAAAACACCCGCACTGTCTAACACGCCTCCCTAACATAGCCCGACAAGTCTAACACGCCTCCCTAACATAGCCCGACACGTCTAACCCTCTATCCGCTATCCCCCCTCACTATCCTAACAATAAAAAAGCTATTAACCCCTAAACCGCCGCAACCTAATAAAGTTATTAACCCCTAAACCGCCGCTCCCGTACCCCGCCGCCAGCTATATTATATCTATAACCCCCTAAAGTGAGCCCCTAACACCGCCGCCATCTATATTAAAATTATTAACCCCTAATGTAAGCCCCTTACACCGCCGCCATCTCTATTAAAATGATTAACCCCTAATTTAATCTACCTACCCCGCCGCCAGCTATATTATCTATATTAACCCTAAGTATATTATAGTTAATATAGGTATTACATTATATATATTAACTATATTAACCCTAATTATATGAGGGTTAATATAGTTAATATAGTTACTATAGTATTTATATTAACTATATTAACTCTATCTAACCCTAACACCCCTAACTAAATTTATATTAAATTAATCTAATTCATTTATAAACTAAAATATTCCTATTTAAATCTAAATACTTACCTATAAAATAAACCCTAAGATAGCTACAATATAATTAATAATTACATTGTAGCTATGTTAGGGTTAATATTTATTTTACAGGTAAATTGTTAATTATTTTAACTAGGTATAATAGCTATTAAATAGTTATTAACTATTTAATATCTACCTAGTTAAAATAATTACCCAATTACCTGTAAAATAAATCCTAACCTAAGTTACAAATACACCTACACTATCAATAAATTTAATAAACTACAAACATCTATCTAAAAATACAATTAAATTAACTAAACTAAATTACAAAAAAAACAAACATTAAATTACAAAAAATAAAAAAAAGATTACAAGATTTTTAAGCTAATTACACCTATTCTAAGCCCCCTAATAAAATAATAAACCCCCAAAATAAAAAAAATTCCCTGCCCTATTCTAAATTAAAAAAATTTCAAAGCTCTTTACCTTACCAGCCCTTAAAAGGGCCTTTGGTGGGGCATGCCCCAAAGAATTCAGCTCTTTTGCATAGAAATACAATACCCCCCCCCCATTACAACCCACCACCCACATACCCCTATTCTAAAACCACCCAAACCCCCCTTAAAAAAGCCTAACACTACCCCCCTGAAGATCTCCCTACCTTGTCTTCACCACACCGGGCCGAACTCCTGATCCGATCCGGGCGATGTCTTCCTCCAAGCGGCAAAGAAGAATTCTTCCTCCGGCGACGTCTTCCTCCAAGCGGCAGCAAAGTCTTCATTCTTCCGGCGGCATCTTCAATCTTCTTTCTTCGCTCCGCCGCCGCGGAGCATCCATCCCGGCCGACTGCTGAACTACGAATGAGGTACCTTTAAATGACGTCATCCAAGATGGCGTCCGCCGAATTCCGATTGGCTGATAGGATTCTATCAGCCAATCGGAATTAAGTTAGAAAAATCTGATTGGCTGATTGAATCAGCCAATCAGATTCAAGTTCAATCCGATTGGCTGATCCAATCAGCCAATCAGATTGAGCTCGCATTCTATTGGCTGTTCCGATCAGCCAATAGAATGCGAGCTCAATCTGATTGGCTGTTCGGATCAGCCAATCGGATTGAACTTGAATCTGATTGGCTGATTCAATCAGCCAATCAGATTTTTCTAACTTAATTCCGATTGGCTGATAGAATCCTATCAGCCAATCGGAATTCGGCGGACGCCATCTTGGATGACGTCATTTAAAGGTACCTCATTCGTAGTTCAGCAGTCGGCCGGGATGGATGCTCCGCGGCGGCGGAGCGAAGAAAGAAGATTGAAGATGCCGCCGGAAGAATGAAGACTTTGCTGCCGCTTGGAGGAAGACGTCGCCGGAGGAAGAATTCTTCTTTGCCGCTTGGAGGAAGATATCGCCCGGATCGGATCAGGAGTTCGGCCCGGTGTGGTGAAGACAAGGTAGGGAGATCTTCAGGGGGGTAGTGTTAGGCTTTTTTAAGGGGGGTTTGGGTGGTTTTAGAATAGGGGTATGTGGGTGGTGGGTTGTAATGGGGGGGGGGTTGTATTTGTATGCAAAAGAGCTGAATTCTTTGGGGCATGCCCCACAAAAGGCCCTTTTAAGGGCTGGTAAGGTAAAGAGCTTTGAAATTTGTTTAATTTAGAATAGGGCAGGGAATTTTTTTTATTTTGGGGGTTTATTATTTTATTAGGGGGCTTAGAATAGGTGTAATTAGCTTAAAAATCTTGTAATCTTTTTTTATTTTTTGTAATTTAGTGTTTGTTTTTTTTTGTAATTTAGTTTAGTTAATTTAATTGTATTTTTAGATAGATGTTTGTAGTTTATTAAATTTATTGATAGTGTAGGTGTATTTGTAATTTAGGTTAGGATTTATTTTACAGGTAATTGGGTAATTATTTTAACTAGGTAGATATTAAATAGTTAATAACTATTTAATATCTATTATACCTAGTTAAAATAATTAACAATTTACCTGTAAAATAAATATTAACCCTAACATAGCTACAATGTAATTATTAATTATATTGTAGCTATCTTAGGGTTTATTTTATAGGTAAGTATTTAGATTTAAATAGGAATATTTTAGTTTATAAATGAATTAGATTAATTTAATATAAATTTAGTTAGGGGTGTTAGGGTTAGATAGAGTTAATATAGTTAATATAAATACTATAGTAACTATATTAACTATATTAACCCTAATATAATTAGGGTTAATATAGTTAATATATATAATGTAATACCTATATTAACTATAATATACTTAGGGTTAATATAGATAATATAGCTGGCGGCGGGGTAGGTAGATTAAATTAGGGGTTAATCATTTTAATAGAGATGGCGGCGGTGTAAGGGGCTTACATTAGGGGTTAATAATATTAATATAGCTGGCGGCGGTATAGGGGGATTAGATTAGGGGTTAATAATTTTTATATAGGTGGCGGCGGTGTAAGGGGTCAGATTAGGGGATAGATAAGGTAGATGACAGCGGTGTAAGGGGTTCTAATTAGGGGATAGATAAGGTAGATGGCGGCGGTTTTAGGGGCTCACAGTAGGGGGTTAGTTTATGTAGATGGCGGCGGGGTCCGGGAGCGGCGGTTTAGGGGTTAATAACTTTATTAGGGATTTCGGGGGGGGGATCGCGGTTGACAGGTAGATAGACATTGCGCATGCGTTAGGTGTTAGGTTTATTTTAGAAGATCGCGGTTGACAGGGAGATAGACATTGCGCATGCGTTAGGTGTTAGGTTTATTTTCTAGTTAGTTTAGGGAGTTACGGGGCTCCAATAGTCAGCGTAAGGCTTCTTACGGCTGCTTTTTGTGGCGAGGTGAAAATGGAGTAAGTTTTCTCCATTTTCGCCACGTAAGTCCTTACGCTGCATATTGGATACCAAACTGCGCTGGTTTGGTATACCTGCCTATGGCCCAAAAAACTACGGGCAACGGCAGAAATATACGCGCGTAACTTCTAGGTTACGCCGTATATGTGATACCAAATCAGCGTAAATATTGGCGTCGCCGGCTTTTGCGGGCGACGATTTTTATCGGATGGACCCCCTGATGCTCACTGTATCCCTCTGCCATTAAAGCCAGAATTGAACCCTTCTTTTCCTCACTCAGAACTTTTCTTTTGAACTCTTTTGTTATGGTGAATAGTTTTTTTTATACCAATTACTTTTGAGATACTACTAGCACAGTTTTTCCCATTCAGTTGGTCCTATTGCAAAAGGATAGTGATGACTACAGCAGTGGTATAAATATAATATAATACATGTTCTAAATTACAATATTTTTATTTGGAATTTTGGAGAAATGTCAGTAGTTTATAGAATAAAACAAAAATGTTAATTTTATTCAAACACATACCTACTATAAATAGTAAAACCAGAGAAACTGATAATTTTGCAGTGGTCTCTAAATTTTTTTCCAGATATATAAATATATACTATATAAAAAAAATATACTGGGTGTTTGTCAAGTAGAATGGAATCCAGACCACTGTTTGTAAGCACTCCAAAGTTTAGCAGAATGGAACAAAATTTAATTTCATCATCGCATTTTAAAAGATTTCAAATACGATAATAATCACCTGCCATGTGTGGAAGATAAATGTTCCTGTGATATACATATATTAACAGTACATTTGCATATACTAATAAAAAAGACCCATATTATAGTAATACAATGAACACATAATGTGTAGAAGTTGAATGTTTTCTTGACAAATACATATATTCACATTATATTTGGATATAGTAATCAAATTAACTAAATTTGGCTACTCAATGATCATTTCCAGGCATACAATTCTTAATCAGTGATTTTCAAAGCATTGCTCATAATTTGTAAAGTTGCAAATTACCTATATTCATGGGCATTGGCAAATAAAGTAAATGGAAAAGCTTGTCTATAGACTCATGATTCCGAAATGCATAACCATCTATCATGCTCAACCTGTGTTATCCTGTTTGCAACTGCATTTGTATTTCATAACAATGTTTTACTGACTTTCTAACTGATCTAATTATAAACTCCCTAGAAGTTATGAATCTTCCAAGAACCTCTGGGTGTGACTACAAACATAATAACTTACCAAAACAGATAGTTTGGTAGAGAGGAAAACATAGAGATATTAGGTCTGAGACAGATAGAAGTAAGATGCAGTGGCCTAGCTATGAGCACAAAATGGTAGTGAAAAGATCCCTATATAATACCAGCCCTGTCGCTATCTAGCGGAGCTTCCACACAATCTAATAGATGTTGACATTTGGCGACTAATTAGGTGACAACATTATTTTAATCTCTGGGAGCCACTAGACACCAATAGGGACACCGTCTTATTTCTATAGCTAATATGTGTTACCCATTGGTAAGGTTACAAAAAGCCTTTACCGCTACTCACTACCCTTGAAAAGAAAGGCAAATACATTTTTATATCCTTCATTTATGGCTATAATGCTTAGAAAGAAAAAATATTTTATTGAATTTCAACATTATTTTTAGAATTTATTAATAAAGGTTTTTTTTTTTAACTTTATTTGTTATTGTTTACAGTATCCAGCTGCCTATTGACACCTTTACAGTTACAAAGAAAAGTTGGACCTATTTGTTTGCAAAATAAAAACTTTTATTCAAGTACTCATTTATCTTTGTAATATTTTCTAATATACTGCTGTAAACTTAGCATCATTTAGTGACTATGCTATTTTTACTGACTTTTCACCCCAGACTTTACTCTACCTTTCTCTAAACCTGCCTTGGTGTCAGTTAAAATGGAGATAATTTTATCTTTATATTTAGAAAGTCCAAAAAGTTTTCCAGCACCTGGGAACAGGGAGGTGTGCAAGCTTACAGGGTACTGCACAATACCCCAACAAATATGTATCCCAAAAAGTAATCAGCACCACCAAAATATCTTCAACAGATTTATTAGTGCAATCTGCACAGTATCAAAGCCAGACCACAAAATAGCAACGTTTTGGACTTAGAGGCCAATTTGCCAAATGTCTGTCGGACCTGATCCGACAGTGTGGATCAGGTCCGACAGACATCGCTGAATGCGGAGAGCAATACGCTCTCCGTATTCAGCATTGCACCAGCAGCTCTTGTGAGCTGCTGGTGCAATGCTGCCCCCTGTAGACTCGCGGCCAATCAGCCGCCAGCAGGGGGTGTCAATAAACCCGATCGTACTCGTGTTGAATTCCGGCGATGTCAGAGCAGACCGCTGCTTCATAACTGGTGTTTCTGGCAAGCCTGCAGGCTCGCCAGAAACACAGGGCCTCAAGCTCCATTTGGAGCTTGATAGATAGGCCCCTTAGTCCTTAATCATGCATGATTAAGGACTAAGTCTGAAATTTCTTGGGCCTAGATTTGGAGTTCGGCGGTAAAAGGGCTGTTAACGCTCCGCGGGCTTTTTTCTGGCCGCACCATAAATTTAACTCTGGTATCGAGAGTTAAAACAAATGCTGCGTTAGGCTCCAAAAAAGGAGCGTAGAGCATTTTTACCGCAAATGCAACTCTCGATACCAGAGTTGCTTACGGACGCGGCCGGCCTCAAAAACGTGCTCGTGCACGATTCTCCCATAGGAAACAATGGGACTGTTTGAGCTGAAAAAAAAACCTAACACCTGCAAAAAAGCAGCGTTCAGCTCCTAACGCAGCCCCATTGTTTCCTATGGGGAAACACTTCCTACGTCTGCACCTAACACTCTAACATGTACCCCGAGTCTAAACACCCCTACCCTTACACTTATTAACCCCTAATCTGCCGCCCCCGCTATCGCTGACCCCTGCATTACACTTTTAACCCCTAATCTGCCGCTCCGTAAAACGCCGCCACCTACGTTATCCCTATGTACCCCTAATCTGCTGCCCTAACATCGCCGACCCCTATGTTATATTTATTAACCCCTAATCTGCCCCCCACAACGTCGCCGACACCTACCTACACTTATTAACCCCTAATCTGCCGAGCGGACCTGAGCGCTACTATAATAAAGTTATTAACCCCTAATCCGCCTCACTAACCCTATCATAAATAGTATTAACCCCTAATCTGCCCTCCCTAACATCGCCGACACCTACCTTCAATTATTAACCCCAAATCTGCCGACCGGAGCTCACCGCTATTCTAATAAATGTATTAACCCCTAAAGCTAAGTCTAACCCTAACACTAACACCCCCCTAAATTAAATATAATTTTTATCTAACGAAATAAATTAACTCTTATTAAATAACTTATTCCTATTTAAAGCTAAATACTTACCTGTAAAATAAATCCTAATATAGCTACAATATAAATTATAATTATATTATAGCTATTTTAGGATTAATATTTATTTTACAGGCAACTTTGTAATTATTTTAACCAGGTACAATAGCTATTAAATAGTTAAGAACTATTTAATAGTTACCTAGTTAAAATAATAACAAATTTACCTGTAAAATAAATCCTAACCTAAGTTATAATTAAACCTAACACTACCCTATCAATAAAATAATTAAATAAACTACCTACAATTACCTACAATTAACCTAACACTACACTATCAATAAATTAATTAAACACAATTCCTACAAATAAATACAATTAAATAAACTAGCTAAAGTACAAAAAAATAAAAAAGAACTAAGTTACAGAAAATAAAAAAATATTTACAAACATAAGAAAAATATTACAACAATTTTAAACTAATTACACCTACTCTAAGCCCCCTAATAAAATAACAAAGCCCCCCAAAATAAAAAATTCCCTACCCTATTCTAAATTAAAAAAGTTACAAGCTCTTTTACCTTACCAGCCCTGAAGAGGGCCCTTTGCGGGGCATGCCCCAAGAATTTCAGCTCTTTTGCCTGTAAAAGAATAAATACAATACCCCCCCCCCAACATTACAACCCACCACCCACATACCCCTAATCTAACCCAAACCCCCCTTAAATAAACCTAACACTAAGCCCCTGAAGATCTTCCTACCTTGTCTTCACCATCCAGGTATCACCGATCCGTCCTGGCTCCAAGATCTTCATCCAACCCAAGCGGGGGTTGGCGATCCATAATCCGGTGCTCCAAAGTCTTCCTCCTATCCGGCAAGAAGAGGACATCCGGACCGGCAAACATCTTCTCCAAGCGGCATCTTCGATCTTCTTCCATCCGGTGCGGAGCGGGTCCATCTTGAAGCAGGCGACGCGGATCCATCCTCTTCTTCCGATGTCTCCCGACTAATGACGGTTCCTTTAAGGGACGTCATCCAAGATGGCGTCCCTCGAATTCCGATTGGCTGATAGGATTCTATCAGCCAATCGGAATTAAGGTAGGAATATTCTGATTGGCTGATGGAATCAGCCAATCAGAATCTAGTTCAATCCGATTGGCCGATCCAATCAGCCAATCAGATTGAGCTCGCATTCTATTGGCTGATCGGAACAGCCAATAGAATGCGAGCTCAATCTGATTGGCTGATTGGATCAGCCAATCGGATTGAACTTGATTCTGATTGGCTGATTCCATCAGCCAATCAGAAAATTCTTACCTTAATTCCGATTGGCTGATAGAATCCTATCAGCCAATCGGAATTCGAGGGACGCCATCTTGGATGACGTCCCTTAAAGGAACCGTCATTAGTCGGGAGACATCGGAAGAAGAGGATGGATCCGCGTCGCCTGCTTCAAGATGGACCCGCTCCGCACCGGATGGAAGAAGATCGAAGATGCCGCTTGGAGAAGATGTTTGCCGGTCCGGATGTCCTCTTCTTGCCGGATAGGAGGAAGACTTTGGAGCACCGGATTATGGATCGCCAACCCCCGCTTGGGTTGGATGAAGATCTTGGAGCCAGGACGGATCGGTGATACCTGGATGGTGAAGACAAGGTAGGAAGATCTTCAGGGGATTAGTGTTAGGTTTATTTAAGGGGGGTTTGGGTTAGATTAGGGGTATGTGGGTGGTGGGTTGTAATGTTGGGGGGGGGTATTGTATGTTTTTTTTTACAGGCAAAAGAGCTGAAATTCTTGGGGCATGCCCCGCAAAGGGCCCTGTTCAGGGCTGGTAAGGTAAAAGAGCTTGTAACTTTTTTAATTTAGAATAGGGTAGGGAATTTTTTATTTTGGGGGGCTTTGTTATTTTATTAGGGGGCTTAGAGTAGGTGTAATTAGTTTAAAATTGTTGTAATATTTTTCTTATGTTTGTAAATATTTTTTTATTTTCTGTAACTTAGTTATTTTTTATTTTTTGTACTTTAGCTAGTTTATTTAATTGTATTTATTTGTAGGAATTGTGTTTAATTAATTTATTGATAGTGTAGTGTTAGGTTAATTGTAGGTAATTGTAGGTAGTTTATTTAATTATTTTATTTATAGGGTAGTGTTAGGTTTAATTATAACTTAGGTTAGGATTTATTTTACAGGTAAATTTGTTATTATTTTAACTAGGTAACTATTAAATAGTTCTTAACTATTTAATAGCTATTGTACCTGGTTAAAATAATTACAAAGTTGCCTGTAAAATAAATATTAATCCTAAAATATCTATAATATAATTATAATTTATATTGTAGCTATATTAGGATTTATTTTACAGGTAAGTATTTAGCTTTAAATAGGAATAAGTTATTTAATAAGAGTTAATTAATTTCGTTAGATAAAAATTATATTTAACTTAGGGGGGTGTTAGTTTTAGGGTTAGACTTAGCTTTAGGGGTTAATACATTTATTAGAATAGCGGTGAGCTCCGGTCGGCAGATTAGGGGTTAATAATTGAAGGTAGGTGTCGGCGATGTTAGGGAGGGCAGATTAGGGGTTAATACTATTTATGATAGGGTTAGTGAGGCGGATTAGGGGTTAATACATTTATTATAGTAGCGCTCAGGTCCGCTCGGCAGATTAGGGGTTAATAAGTGTAGGCAGGTGTCGGCGACGTTGAGGGGGGCAGATTAGGGGTTAATAAATATAATATAGGGGTCGGCGATGTTAGGGGCAGCAGATTAGGGGTACATAGGGATAACGTAGGTGGCGGCGATTTGCGGTCGGAAGATTAGGGGTTAATTATTGTAAGTAGCTGGCGGCGACGTTGTGGGGGGCAAGTTAGGGGTTAATAAATATAATATAGGGGTCGGCGGGGTTAGGGGCAGCAGATTAGGGGTACATAAATATAACGTAGGTGGCGGTCGGCAGATTAGGGGTTAAAAATTTTAATCGAGTGGCGGCGGTGTGGGGGGACCTCGGTTTAGGGGTACATAGGTAGTTTATGGGTGTTAGTGTACTTTAGGGTACAGTAGTTAAGAGCTTTATGAACCGGCGTTAGCCAGAAAGCTCTTAACTCCTGCTATTTTCAGGCGGCTGGAGTTTTGTCGTTAGAGCTCTAACGCTCACTTCAGAAACGACTCTAAATACCGGCGTTAGAAAGATCCCATTGAAAAGATAGGCTACGCAAATGGCGTAGGGGGATCTGCGGTATGGAAAAGTCGCGGCTGTAAAGTGAGCGTTAGACCCTTTAATCACTGACTCCAAATACCAGCGGGCGGCCAAAACCAGCGTTAGGAGCCTCTAACGCTGGTTTTGACGGCTACCGCCGAACTCCAAATCTAGGCCTAAGTCTGCTATTTTGTGGTCTGGTTTTGATACTGTGCAGATTGCACTAATAAATCTGTTGAAGATATTTTTGTGGTGCTGCTTACTTTTTGGGATACATATGTTTATATTTAGAATAGACGGATACTTATAGGGGTCATAAATATCTTATTTAAAGGGACATTCCAGTCAAAACTGGAATGCACATGGGTACATTTCACTTTTGAATAGAATCATTTTTGCAATATACATGTATTATCAAAACTTCTTGTAATAAAAGTTATTGCTGTTTCAAGAGTGTATTTCAGTTTGCTTCATGCACCAGCATTTTAAATACAGCACTTGCTTAGACAGCCTAAAGTGCTTGTATCATCTGGTAATTACTCACGGCTAGATTTAGAGTTCTGCGGCCAAAGGGGTGCGTTAGCTACGCAT
Organism: Bombina bombina; assembly: GCF_027579735.1. NCBI lineage: Eukaryota > Metazoa > Chordata > Amphibia > Anura > Bombinatoridae > Bombina > Bombina bombina. The sequence continues at coordinate 686,408,244 of NC_069503.1, read as the reverse complement.
GCTTTTTTTCGACGGCACCTTTTAAATACCGCTGGTATTTAGAGTTCACAGAAGGGCTGCGTTAGGCTCCAAAAAGGGAGCGTATAGCATATTTACCACCACTGCAACTCTAAATTCCAGCGCTGCTTACGGACGCGGCCAGCTTCAAAAACGTGCTCGTGCACGATTCCCCCATAGGAAACAATGGGGCAGTTTGAGCTGAAAAAAAACCTAACACCTGCAAAAAAGCAGCGTTCAGCTCCTAACGCAGCCCCATTGTTTCCTATGGGGAAACACTTCCTAAGTCTGCACCTAACACCCTAACATGTACCCCGAGTCTAAACACCCCTAACCTTACACTTATTAACCCCTAATCTGCCGCCCCCGCTATCGCTGACACCTGCATATTATTATTAACCCCTAATCTGCCGCTCCGACCGGATCTCACCGCTACTCTAATAAATGTATTAACCCCTAAAGCTAAGTCTAACCCTAACACTAACACCCCCCTAAGTTAAACATAATTTAAATCTAACGAAATAAATTAACTCTTATTAAATAAATTATTCTTATTTAAAGCTAAATACTTACCTGTAAAATAAACCCTAATATAGCTACAATATAAATTAAAATTACACCTGTTCCGATCAGCCAATAGAATGCGAGCTCAATCTGATTGGCTGATCGGATCAGCCAATCGGATTGAACTTGATTCTGATTGGCTGATTCCATCAGCCAATCAGAATTTTCCTACCTTAATTCCGATTGGCTGATAGAATCCTATCAGCCAATCGGAATTCGAGGGACACCATCTTGGATGACATCCCTTAAAGGAACCGTCATTCGTCGGGAAGTCGTCGGTGAAGATGGATGTTCCGCGTCGGCGTGATGACCATGGATCCGGAAGAAAGAGGATTGAAGATGCCGCTTGATAGAAGACTTCAGCCCGATCATGGACCTCTTCAGCTCCCGCTTGGATGAAGAATTCAGCCCGATCATGGACCTCTTCAGCTCCGGCTTGGATGAAGACTTCAGTCGGATCACGGACATCTTCAGCCCCCCGCTTGGGCTTGGATGAAGACGTCGGAGCCAGGACGAATCGGTGAACCCGGTGTGGTGAAGACAAGGTAGGGAGATCTTCAGGGGCTTAGTGTTAGGTTTATTTAAGGGGGGTTTGGGTTAGATTAGGGGTATGTGGGTGGTGGGTTGTAATGTTGGGGGGGGGGTATTGTATGTTTGTTTTTTACAGGCAAAAGAGCTGAATTCTTTGGGGCATGCCCCGCAAAGGACCCTTTTCAGGGCTGGTAAGGTAAAAGAGCTTTTCTATTTTAATTTTAAAATAGCGTAGGGCATTTTTTTATTTTGGGGGTCTTTGTTATTTTATTAGGGGGCTTAGAGTAGGTGTAATTAGTTTAAAATTGTTGTAATATTTTTCTAATGTTTGTAAAAAAAAAAATTTTTTGTAACTTAGTTCTTTTTTATTTTTTGTACTTTAGTTAGTTTATTTAATTGTATTTATTTGTAGGTATTGTATTTAATTAATTTATTGCTAGTGTAGTGTTAGGTTTAATTGTAGGTAATTGTAGGTAGTTTATTTAATTTATTTATTGATAGTGTAGTGTTAGGTTTAATTGTAACTTAGGTTAGGATTTATTTTACAGGTAATTTTGTAATTATTTTAACTAGGTAACTATTAAATAGTTATTAACTATTTAATAGCTATTGTACCTGGTTAAAATAATTACAAAGTTGCCTGTAAAATAAATATTAATCTTAAAATAGCTACAATATAATTATTATTTATATTGTAGCTATATTAGGGTTTATTTTACAGGTAAGTATTTAGCTTTAAATAGGAATAATTTATTTAATAAGAGTTAATTTATTTCGTTAGATAAAAATTATATTTAATTTAGGGGGGTGTTAGGGTTAGAATTAGCTTTAGGGGTTAAAAAATTTATTAGAGTAGCGGTGAGCTCCGGTCGGCAGATTAGGGGTTAATGCTTGAAGTTAGGTGTCGGCGATGTTAGGGAGGGCAGATTAGGGGTTAATACTATTTATTATAGGGTTATTGAGGCGGGAGTGAGGCGGATTAGGGGTTAATACATTTATTATAGTAGCGGTGCGGGTCCAGTCGGCAGATTAGGGGTTAATAAGTGTAGGTAGGTAGCGGCGACATTGGGGGCGGCAGATTAGGGGTTAATAAATATTATGTAGGTGTCGGCGATGTTAGGGGCAGCAGATTAAGGGTACATAGGGATAACGTAGGTGGCGGCGGAGTGCGGTCGGCAGATTAGGGGTTAAAAATTTTAATAGAGTGGCGGCGATGTGGGGGGGCCTCAGTTTAGGGGTACATAGGTAGTTTATGGGTGTTAGTGTACTTTAGAGCACAGTAGTTTAGAGCTTTATAAACCGGCGTTAGCCCAGAAAGCTCTTAACTACTGACTTTTTTCTGCGGCTGGAGTTTTGTCGTTAGAATTCTAACGCTCACTTCAGCCAAGACTCTAAATACCGGCGTTAGAAAGATTCCATTGAAAAGATAGGATTCGCAAATGGCGTAGGGGGATCTGCGGTATGGAAAAGTCGTGGCTGGAAAGTGAGCGTTAGACCCTTTCCTGACTGACTCCAAATACCAGCGGGCGGCCAAAACCAGCGTTAGGAGCCTCTAACGCTGGTTTTGACGGCTACCGCCCAACTCTAAATTTAGCCGTCAATTTGTTAATTGCTGACAAGATACAAGCCCCACTGGAGACTGGAGCTGCTGCAGTATTTAAAATGTTGGTGCACTGAGAATATCTAGCTATGATTCACGTGAAGAGAAAAATGGTAACACTAAAATAGACTTAACTTTTAGTAATATATGTTTATTGTAAATATGTTTCTGTCCAAAGATGTAGTTCATCTATGTGCAATTCAGTTTTGACTGGAATATCCCTTTAAAGGAAATATATTATCTTTAAATTGAGATAAAGTGCCCAGTTAGATAAGAAATTGTCAAATTTATATGAGACACGTGATACATAAAGGGATCATAAAATCAAAATTAAACTTTTCATGATCCAGACAGCACAAATGTTATACAAATTCCCAATTTACTTCTAATATTAAAATTGGCTTTTGCCCATTGATATCTTTAAAATCATACTTAGGTAGGCTTAGGAGCATCAATACACTACTGAGAGCTAGATGGCGATTTGTGGATACATATATATGCCTCTTGTCATTGGCTCATCCAATATGTTCAGCTAGCTCACAGTAGTGCATTGCTGCCCCTGAGCCTACCAAGGGCTACTATACAACAAAAGGATACCAACAAAATTAAGCAAATTTGATCAAAGTAAATTGGCATATTGTATAAAATGACATGATGTAGCTGTAATATTATAGTTTAATTTTCCCTTTCTGTCCCTTTAAAAGACCATATAACTCCCTTATTTAAAATTTTATTTTTAACCAAGCATCACATGCCCCAGCCTAAGTTAAAGTTGCTTATTTTCATCCTCAAAACCAGACTCCAGATGTCCTGCACCAATATACTGGACTGTGATGGGCACAGTGATAGTTGGATCACACCATGTCCCACCTAACAGCACTACCTTAGCCCCAATGTTAAGCCCATGATGTATTTTTTTGAAAACTAATCAGTAATTTTACCCCTCGGCTGCCAGTAACATACAAATTAATGATTGTACCTCTTTATATGCCAGTAACAAGTAAACAGAAGTGATTTTAACCCCTTGTCTGCCCCTCACTACTTTCTGCTCCATACTGTAGTGCATATAGGCATTTTTGCACAAGCACTTGTTAATTTTCAATATTTAGTTCTTATTCAAAATATTTAAGGAAAAAATTGTCTCTTTATATGGCAATTAAAAACATGGTGGGGGAGGGGCATATGAGGTGGGAGGGGCAAGGGAGCTGGGAGGGGCACGGGGCATGGGAGGGGCAATAGGGTAGAGGAGGGGTAGAGGAGGTAGGTGGGGGGCCCTGCCCCACTTTTGCCAGAGGGCCCTGCTTGGTCTTAGTCCGCCCCTGATAAAACTTCCTGCAGAGGCCTCCTCCTCTTTGTAGGGCTGTGGCAGGAATCCTAAATGTAGTGTAAAAAATAAATAAAATGTAAAAGCCATTTAAATAGATTAATAATACATATTGCAATAATTTCTATACATAACTACTAAGTACTTCTTTATTACAACAATGAAAAGGCTGTTTAATATCCCTTGAATCAACTGATGAAATTAGATAAAATACCGTAGTATGTGCTGTTTGAAACGTGGCATCATGGTATCTCTTTAATTATTCTAACATATTAACCAAACAATTAGGATCTCCTGTTTAAAATAAGTACATTTATTTAGGTTTATAAATCATACTACATAGACAAGCATTACTAGCTGTACGTTAATGGTGTCATATATGTATGAAATTGAAGTCATATCCAGTAAAATCAAAGTCATATCTGGTGAAATCAAAGTCATATCCAGTGAAATCAGTCATATCCAGTGAAATCAGTCATATCTGGTGAAATCAGTCATATCTGGTGAAATCAGTCATATCCATTAAAATCAAAGTTATATCCGGTGAAATCAAATCCAGTGAAAAACTAGATGTCATAGACAAATAAAATGGAAAAAAATTAAAATCAATTAATTTATCTAATTTATATCACTTCACACATACTAGGTAAAAACGTAGACTAGTGTATCGGTTTTATGGATGTGAAATCCTGATTAGTTGAGTGGCATATTTTTCTTTAGAAAAACTTATTAAAAGATATATCTTCAATTATCCCTATAGATTTTAATAATAAATTAGGTAGAAAAATCATTAGATAAGCTTTTCTAAAGGATTGTAATCAACCCTTATGTGTCAATAATGCTTTGATCATATCATTTTTTTTTTGTTAATGATAAAATTAGACATAGAAACATAGATATTGACAGCAGATAAGAGCCATAGGCCCAGCAAGTCTGCCTGATATTACCTAAAAGTATAAACTAATCTAGTTCATAGGATAGCCTTATGCTTGTCCCTGGCATTTTTAAAGTCTCCCACAGTGTTTGTTATTACTACCCTTTGAGGAAGTTTATTCCATAAATCAATCACTCTTTCTGTAAAGAAGTGCTTCCTCAAATTACTCCTGAATCTGCTACCCTTCAGCTTGAGATCATAACCCCTTGTTCTTGAATTTTCCTTTGTATGTAAAATACCCACAGCCTCAGTTTTACTAAACCCTTTAACGTACATGAACGTTGCTATCATATTACCTCTTTCCCTTCTCTCCTCTAAGCTATACATATTTAGGTAATTGTAGACCATGTACCATTTTGGTAGCCCTCCTTTGCACAGATTCAAGTTTGTTAATATCCTTCTGAAAATATGGCCTCCAGAACTGCACACAATATTCAAGATGGGGCCTAACTTGTGACCTATAAAGTGGCATAAGAACCTTACTATTTCTGCTGCAAATACCTCTACCAATACATCCAAGCATTCTGCTAGCCTTACTCACTGCAGTACTACTTTGTTTACTAAATTTTAAATCATCTGAAATATTAATTCCCAAGTCCTGTTCCTTATTTGTAACAGTCAGTAAAGTGTCATTGAGTTTGTGTCAGGGTGCCAGGAATCAGACTAAGACGAGAAGTGCAAAAATAATCACACCTTTATTAATAGCAAAAAATAATAAAAAGTCCACAAGTCAAATAACTAAACCAGGAATCAAAACCAGAGCTGGTAGTCAGACGAGCTGAGTCAGGAGCCAAAGCGAATAGTCAGACGAGCCGAATCAGGAGCCAAAGCGAGTAGTCAGACGAGCCGGAATCAGGAACAAGAAGAACAGCAGAGTCAGGAACAAGCCAGGGATCAGGAACCAGGAGAGACGTCAGACAGCCAGGTAATACACTGGAACTAACAAACAGGTCTGAGACAATGCAAGGGCAAAGCATACTGAACAGTGGCCCTTTAAATAATAAGTGATGACATCCCAATTCTGAGACTGCAACCTGTCTCACATGGATGATGTACACCAGTCTGGCCATAAAAGGGCATGCAGGAAATGAGCAGCATCAAACACTATGCACCAGAGTCAGCAAGATAGGTGAGTAAAATGGCTGCCAGCAGCACATGGCAAACAAAGCAGGGAAAAACCCGGACAGTACACTCCCCTCAACGACCCCTCCCCCGCTGCAGGACACTCACGGTGAACCAGTCCCTATTGTTTCTCTGTGTTGTTTTTTTTTTTTCCCTAACCAATCAAAAAAAGACCTGATAACAGACTAAGGCCTAGATTTAGAGTTCGGCGGTAGCCGTGAAAACCAGCGTTAGAGGCTCCTAACGCTGGTTTTAGGCTACCGCCGGTATTTGGAGTCACTCAAAATAGGGTCTAACGCTCACTTTTCAGCCGCGACTTTTCCATACCGCAGATCCCCTTACGTCAATTGCGTATCCTATCTTTTCAATGGGATCTTTCTAACGCCGGTATTTAGAGTCGTTTCTGAAGTGAGCGTTAGAGCTCTAACGACAAAACTCCAGCCGCAGGAAAATAGCAGGAGTTAAGAGCTTTCTGGGCTAACGCCGGTTCATAAAGCTCTTAACTACTGTACCCTAAAGTACACTAACACCCATAAACTACCTATGTACCCCTAAACCGAGGTCCCCCCACATCGCCGCCACTCGATTAAAATTTTTTAACCCCTAATCTGCCGACCGCCACCTACGTTATACTTATGTACCCCTAATCTGCTGCCCCTAACACCACCGACCCCTGTATTATATTTATTAACCCCTAACCTGCCCCCCACAACGTCGCCGCCAGCTACCTACAATAATTAACCCCTAATCTGCCGACCGCAAAGCGCCGCCACCTACGTTATCCTTATGTACCCCTAATCTGCTGCCCCTAACACCGCCGACCCCTATATTATATTTATTAACCCCTAATCTTCCCCCCACAACGTCGCCGACACCTGCCTACACTTATTAACGCCTAATCTGCCGAGCGGACCTGAGCGCTACTATAATAAAGTTATTAACCCCTAATCCGCCTCACTAACCCTATCATAAATAGTATTAACCCCTAATCTGCCCTCCCTAACATCGCCGACACCTAACTTCAATTATTAACCCCTAATCTGACGACCGGAGCTCACCGCTACTATAATAAATGGATTAACCCCTAAAGCTAAGTCTAACCCTAACACTAACACCCCCCTAAGTTAAATATAATTTACATCTAACGAAATTAATTAACTCTTATTAAATAAATTATTCCTATTTAAAGCTAAATACTTACCTGTAAAATAAACCCTAATATAGCTACAATATAAATTATAATTATATTGTAGCTATTTTAGGATTAATATTTATTTTACAGGCAACTTGGTAATTATTTTAACCAGGTACAATAGCTATTAAATAGTTAAGAACTATTTAATAGTTACCTAGTTAAAATAATAACAAAATTACCTGTAAAATAAATCCTAACCTAAGTTATAATTAAACCTAACACTACCCTATCAATAAATTAATTAAATAAAATACCTACAATTACCTACAATTAACCTAACACTACACTATCAATAAATAAATTAAATAAAATTGCTACAAATAACTACAATTACATAAACTAACTAAAGTACAAAAAATAAAAAAGAACTAAGTTACAAAAAATAAAAAAATATTTACAAACATAAGAAAAATATTACAACAATTTTAAACTAATTACACCTACTCTAAGCCCCCTAATAAAATAACAAAGACCCCCAAAATAAAAAAATGCCCTACCCTATTCTAAATTAATAGAGTTAAAAGCTCTTTTACCTTACCAGCCCTGAACAGGGCCCTTTGCGGGGCATGACCCAAGAAGTTCAGTTCTTTTGCCTGTAAAAAAAAACATACAATACCCCCCCCCAACATTACAACCCACCACCCACATACCCCTATTCTAACCCAAACCCCCCTTAAATAAACCTAACACTAAGCCCCTGAAGATCTTCCTACCTTGTCTTCACCATCCAGGTATCACCGATCCGTCCTGGCATCCGGTGCTGAAGAGGTCCAGAAGAGGCTCCAAAGTCTTCCTCCTATCCGGCAAGAAGAGGACATCCGGACCGGCAAACATCTTCTCCAAGCGGCATCTTCGATCTTCTTCCATCCGGTGCGGAGCGGGTCCATCTTGAATCAGCCGACACGGATCCATCCTCTTCTTCCGGCATCTCCCGACGAATGACGGTTCCTTTAAGGGACGTCATCCAAGATGGCGTCCCTCGAATTCCGATTGGCTGATAGGATTCTATCAGCCAATCGGAATTAAGGTAGGAATATTCTGATTGGCTGATGGAATCAGCCAATCAGAATCAAGTTCAATCCGATTGGTTGATCCAATCAGCCAATCAGATTGAGCTTGCATTCTATTGGCTGATCGGAACAGCCAATAGAATGCGAGCTCAATCTGATTGGCTGATTGGATCAGCCAATCGGATTGAACTTGATTCTGATTGGCTGATTCCATCAGCCAATCAGAATATTCCTACCTTAATTCCGATTGGCTGATAGAATCCTATCAGCCAATCGGAATTCGAGGGACGCCATCTTGGATGACGTCCCTTAAAGGAACCGTCATTCGTCGGGAGACACAGAAAGAAGAGGATGGATCCGCGTCGGCTGATTCAAGATGGACCCGCTCCGCACCGGATGGAAGAAGATCGAAGATGCCGCTTGGAGAAGATGTTTGCCGGTCCGGATGTCCTCTTCTTGCCGGATAGGAGGAAGACTTTGGAGCCTCTTCTGGACCTCTTCAGCACCGGATGCCAGGACGGATCGGTGATACCTGGATGGTGAAGACAAGGTAGGAAGATCTTCAGGGGCTTAGTGTTAGGTTTATTTAAGGGGGGTTTGGGTTAGATTAGGGGTATGTGGGTGGTGGGTTGTAATGTTGGGGGGGGGGGTATTGTATGTTTTTTTTTTACAGGCAAAAGAGCTGATTTTCTTGGGGCATGCCCCGCAAAGGGCCCTGTTCAGGGCTGGTAAGGTAAAAGAGCTTTTACATTTATTAATTTAGAATAGGGTAGGGAATTTTTTATTTTGGGGGTCTTTGTTATTTTATTAGGGGGCTTAGAGTAGGTGTAATTAGTTTAAAATTGTTGTAATATTTTTCTTATGTTTGTAAATATTTTTTTATTTTTTGTAACTTAGTTCTTTTTTATTTTTTGTACTTTAGTTAGTTTATGTAATTGTAGTTATTTGTAGAAATTGTATTTAATTTATTTATTGATAGTGTAGTGTTAGGTTTTATTGTAGGTAATTGTAGGTATTTTATTTAATTAATTTAATGATAGGGTAGTGTTAGGTTTAATTATAACTTAGGTTAGGACTTATTTTACAGGTAATTTTGTTATTATTTTAACTAGGTAACTATTAAATAGTTCTTAACTATTTAATAGCTATTGTACCTGGTTAAAATAAATACAAAGTTGCCTGTAAAATAAATATTAATCCTAAAATAGCTATAATATAATTATAATTTATATTGTAGCTATATTAGGGTTTATTTTACAGGTAAGTATTTAGCTTTAAATAGGAATAATTTATTTAATAAGAGTTAATTAATTTCGTTAGATGTAAATTATATTTAACTTAGGGGGGTGTTAGTGTTAGGGTTAGACTTAGCTTTAGGGGTTAATCCATTTATTATAGTAGCGATGAGCTCCGGTCGTCAGATTAGGGGTTAATAATTGAAGTTAGGTGTCGGCGATGTTAGGGAGGGCAGATTAGGGGTTAATACTATTTATGATAGGGTTAGTGAGGCGGATTAGGGGTTAATAACTTTATTATAGTAGCGCTCAGGTCCGCTCGGCAGATTAGGGGTTAAAAAGTGTAGGCAGGTGTCGGCGACGTTGAGGGGGGCAGATTAGGGGTTAATAAATATAATATAGGGGTCGGCTGTGTTAGGGGCAGCAGATTAGGGGTACATAGGGATAACGTAGGTTGCGGCGGTGTACGGAGCGGAAGATTAGGGGTTAAAAATAATATGCAGGGGTCAGCGATAGCGGGGGCGGCAGATTAGGGGTTAATAAGTGTAAGGTTAGGGGTGTTTAGACTCGGGGTACATGTTAGAGTGTTAGGTGCAGACGTAGGAAGTGTTTCCCCATAGGAAACAATGGGGCTGCGTTAGGAGCTGAACGCTGCTTTTTTGCAGGTGTTAGGTTTTTTTACAGCTCAAACAGCCCCATTGTTTCCTATGGGAGAATCGTGCACGAGCACGTTTTTGAGGCTGGCCGCGTCCGTAAGCAACTCTGGTATCGAGAGTTGCATTTGCGGTAAAAATGCTCTACGCTCCTTTTTTGGAGCCTAACGCAGCATTTTTTTGAACTCTCGATACCAGAGTTAGTTTTATGCTGCGGCCAGAAAAAAGCCCGCGGAGCGTTAACAGCCCATCTACCGCCAAACTCCAAATCTAGGCCTAAGTAAGCTGCTTATAGTGAATGTAATTGCTATTCTGCTGGTCTGGTCCCTAGAGGAGCCACTGTCACAGATAACTCACTTTTAATGCAAAGTGACTGTGGATGACAAATCAGAGGGAGCAAAATAACTGTGTGCCAATAATAAATGTGCTTAAAATTCCACCTAAAGAAGAAAAGATGGAAGAAATGTTTGTGTTGTCTTATTTGTGTAAATATATACAATTACTTTCATTGTATAGATTCATATTATCTTTTATTAAATATTATAGGCTATTTAGCAGTGACATTATAAACATAACATAGTAATATAGTAGGGGTGAGATTACAACTTGCACCTTAAATATTTTATTTGCGATTGCAAAAACACAGCACACGTTTAGCTTGTTGCGCATTTCAGGTTGCTCTGGTATTACAAGTTGTAAAATAACTTATTTTGTACACGCGTTAACTCGAATACCGTGCGAAAAATAACTTGAGTTTTTGTGTGCATGTGCATGTCTTCCCCCTTAGAGATCAATGGAGAAAAAAAAAGTGGAAAAAAACAAACACCCACTGCGCATACAACATAGCATATTTGCATTAATTAACATGATATATTTACAGTATATACATAGTTAAAATATATATATATATATATATATATATATATATATATATATATATATATATATATATATATATATATATATATATATATATAAAAGAAGTCCTGACTGACTCATCAACACCCAGCTCAAACCGTTTAACCTAGGAATGTGAAATTTGGAAGTTACGCTGTTTTTATGATGTAGGCACCCATTAAGGAAGGATTTTTGGAAATTACATCCCTAAGAGGGTGAACAAGGGAGGTGAATTTTTTTATGAGGATACCTATAGCTCAAAAACCGAAGATTTACATTATTCTTTAAAAATAAAGAAACTTGTGTTTTACCATCTCCCGAAAATCCACTTTCCACTCTAAAACCGAAGATGTTAGAAAAGTAAAAATGATATTTTAAAATCTTCATTATAAAGTAAGTTTACATGCCAAATTTCTTGCTCCTAACATCAGTAGTTCTCAGTGGATGCCATAGAAATCAATGAGAGTCTGAAAGCACCGAAAGCTTTTGCTCGATGCTGCCAGAGAATGAAGCATATCCCATTGATTTCTATGGTAGAAAACAAGTGACGTTTACACCTAACACCCTAACATAAACCATGAGTCTAAACACCCCTAATCTGCCCCCTAACACCGTCAACACCTAAATAAAACTATTAACCCCTAACCTGTTGCTCCCCGCCACCGCTACCACTAAATAAACGTATTAACCCCTAAACCTCTGTCCTCCCACATCACCACCACTAACTAAACCTATTAACCCCTAAACCGTCAGCCCCCCACATAGCAAAAATCTAAATTAAGCTAATAACCCCTAAACCTAACAACTCCCTAACTTTAAATTAAAATTACAAGATCTCTATCTTAATATAAATTAAACCTTACCTGTAGAATTAAAATAAACTATTTTTAGGGGCGGAGCCAAGCCTTGCTGGGACATGGCTGCTTTTCTGTGAAGCTCCGGAGTTGTTGCTGCTCAAATTCTAGGAGCTGATATGGTGGGGACCTAATTCGCCTCTTATTCCTAACCTTAACAACCTGTGTCAGACAAGGGGTGACCCTGACCCCCTTCTTCAATCCCTCCTCTCTCTCCCATCCGACCCTCTCCCGGCAAACTTCAGAGGACCAGATCAGCCCGGTCGCCATCTTGGGCCGGATCGCACTTCAATCTCAACCTGCATTACTGCCTTCAAGGGAGACAAGCCCAACACCCATCAACAGAACTAAGATACCGGACCCTATACCTCCAATCTAGGAGGCCGCACGCTGAAAATCACTATCACTTACCCTCTATATTCTGGCGGAGCATGCCGCTGTCTGAGCCGCGTCATTCCCACGTGGCGGGCCGTTAGCCTGAAAGACCGAACGGTAACATAAAGATCCAAGCTGCAGCCACCGGATCATCTGAATAGCGACACTGCCTACAGGTACCATTCTATTAAACGGGCTGGGAGAGAGGGGGATTTGAACTTTTTACACGCACGTAAACAAGCCTGAGGGCATTAAACAGAGTGGCCTGAAACACTTATAGGCCTACAAAATTAACGATCTCTACACAGGGCAAACTGCATCAAGTTTTATAAGGCAATCTGACAAAACTAGAGGTATTTGAAAGACCCTAACCCACGTTTTGTTAATACTTAAAAAAGCTGTGTTGTCCCTGCAGCCCTGAACTGATTTGCTAAGGAAAAAGAGACATTTATTCAAATACAGGACTGTTATAAGTAGCTGCTCATTACAAGTTACTAACGAACCATATTAGATCTTCCTCATCCATCATACCCTAACTGGTGTATACATAATAAACACGAATACAAGAGCATACAGACTTATGCACAGTTCCTATACATCTGTAATACCCTTGAATTTCAAGAACACAGTTAATTAACTCCAGCTGACTTTTCACACAAAAGTTAATACCTAACATACTCTAAACAACTTGCAAAAAATCCTTTGGGTGGAACTAAAAGCCCTGCAACCCCTACATTGATTAAACTGAACAGTAAAAGATGTCGCAACGCAAAGGGCCCAAACCAGATAAATGTAACAAAGTTATGGCAACTACCCCATCAGTATCTACATTCTTTCAATCTTCTGAGGTTAACCCAGCAGAGCTCACACAATCACAAGAGCAATCCCCAACTGATGTGCCAAAAGAATATACCCCCTCACAATATAAATCTTTATTGACTTTGCCATCACAAATTGCAGATTTACCCTCTAAATCAGACTTTGAATCACTGAAGTCCTTCATAAAAGGTGAAATGAGAGACCTGAAAAAGGACTTGAATGACATGAGTTCAAGGCTTGACTATATTGAAGAAGGCCAGGAGGCCCTCAATACCATGGTTAGTTCTAATTCCCAACAACTCTCCATTCAGGACTCAATGGTCCAGGCCTTACAAGAAAAACTTGAGGACCTGGATAATCGTGGGAGACGAAATAACCTCAGGATTAGAGGTATACCTGAGGAGATCTCAACGGAGCAACTAAAATCATATGTCACAGAACTTTTCCATTTCCTAAATCCTAGAGCATCTCCGCTACTAAATGACGAAATAGAACGGATACACAGAGCCCTAAGACCTCTACCTAAGCCTCCGGCTCCACCTAGGGATGTGATTCTCAGATTCCTGCGGTACACCATTAAGGAAGAAATTTGGCAAATAGCGAGAACTAGAAGATCTATAAGCTTTAAGGACCATACTATACAAATTTTTCAAGATCTATGCCCACAGACCATTCAGAGGAGAAGAGAAATCAGGTTCCTTACTAAAGCCCTTCAGGACCATAATATTAGATACCGCTGGGGATTCCCATTTAGCCTGATTATCAATCACAATGGCTCACAGATCATCTATAAAACATTTCAAGATCTGGATGAAGTATCCAAGAAACTGAACATTAATATTGAACCCCCCGACGAAGATGTTCTTGAAACCTCAAAAAGACCTACAGACAAAATTAAAGACACACCCAAGGAGCAACGATCACAATGGAGCAAAGTTCAATCTAAGAGAAGAAAGACTGACAATACAGCTTCAGGACCCTCAAGATCTCAGGACCCCTAGCCTCTATACTATCTGGTAATCAATGCCAGGTGAAAATGTTTTTTTTTTCCCCACCGTAGCAGATACAGGACTGTTCCCGGATGTAAGAGGTGTGGTAAGATTAACATTTTACTAAAATAATTGTAAGTTCACACACGAGACTATCACTGCTGTGGCCCAGTTATACGTGGCTTCTGGCACATTGTTCTATTACCAATAGACTTTTTTTGTTGCCACCAGAACTAATCCTAAGTACCTTTGCCGGATTGGAGTTCAGCTCCTAATATATTATCTAAGTTTGAACTGGACTTTAATGTTAGTAGAGTATTAATGACAATGTGTTTATGATCTGTATGACCCTCACTTACTCTCACTGATAATCTTTCCCCCCTTACATCTTCCTCAGACCTCTTTTATACCCACCTACCTCTTCTCTATCTCCTCATACCTATACCCTCTTTACAGGTCCCCACCTGAAACTCCAAATACTATTTAGCTATCGACTATGAGCTTCAGGCAACACCAATCCTTCCCCAAATAAGGTGTACAAACACACGAATACACTCTATGTTGGTTTAGTGTGTTGTTTTTGTTTATTTTTCTTAACTATGTTTACACAGATTTTTATTAAGATACCTCATGCTGTCTATAAGCAAATGTTCAATTATGCTCTGCTATGCAACCTTGAAATGTGTCTACTATTTGTAATGTCTTACAAGCTAAAATATTTTAATGTTGATAGATAAGTGTCATTTTAAACTAATCTCCCATAATGTGAAAGGGCTCAATATTCCCCAAAAGAGATCCATTGCCTTTAAAGATTATAAAAGACTTAAATGTGATATTGTGATGTTACAGGAGACCCATTTTAAAAAAGGAAAAGAGCCACGTGCTTCTTTTAAAAAATTCGGTACACCATATTTCTCCTCCAATAATTCCAAACATAATGGTGTTTGCATAGTTATAAGCAAGAATTTTCCCTTTCAGGTAACCTCGATAGATAAAGACAAACAGGGCAGATACTTATTCATTTCAGGACTACTAAACCGCAAACCCTTAACCCTAGCCAATATTTACGCCCCCAGTCTAGACGCCTCCAATTTCTTCCACCAACTATGTAACAAACTCCTAGAGTTCTCAAAAGGAAGGTTGGTGGTGGGAGGAGACTTTAACGTAGCATTAGATCCCACAATAGATTGCTCAGCTGGCAAATCAGCTACCCCAGCCAGAACCCTGAAACTAATTAGGTCTAAGCTGACCACACTTGCCATTCATGATATCTGGAGGCTCCACCACCCATGTGAAAGGGACTTCACCTTCTACTCACATCCACACCAAAACTATTCAAGGATAGACTATATACTTACAGACGTTAATAACCTGGCCCATGCACGTCACTCCAAAATACACCCTATAACTTGGTCTGACCATGCAATGATCAGCTGCACATTTGATCTACCAATAGACACAACACAGCCACGTTCCTGGAGAATGGACGAATCCCTTCTGAGGGATCCATTAATAAAGATACGCATCATTAAGGCCATAGAGAATTATTTTGAAATCAACAATACACCAGACATGTGCCAGCAACATATATGGAATGCCCACAAGTGCGTTATAAGAGGTGAGCTAATTGCCCTAAAAATAGCTAATTCAAAGCAACAGCAACAATACCTTAAGTCCCTACTTGCTGACTTAAATAAACTCCAAGAAATACATAAAGCATACCCGAAAGACCGATCTCTCTTAGATAGCCTCGAGCATAAACGACAGCAACTTAACTGCTACCTAGGGAGGGAAGCTAAACGCAATGCTCTCTTCCTTAAGAGGACCTACTTTGAAGGTGCCAACAAGCAGGGCCAGTTTTTAGCTAGACAGCTTAAGAAAAAAACTCTTAGCAGATATATCCTCCAAATTAAAGATGAGAAGGGGAAAAACTGGCATTCGTCAAAAGATATAGCTGACAGTTTTAGGACATATTTCAATTCATTATATAACCTATCGACCACTGCACACCCTCCAACTCTAGAGACCATCCAAGGTTATTTGTCACAACTTCAGTTGCCTCAAATTAGTGTCGAACAGAGAACTAGTCTAGAAGCCCCAATATCGGTTGAGGAGATCAAATTAGCCATAAAAACACTCAAAACAGGAAAATCCCCAGGCCCTGATGGCCTTAGTAACACTTATTACACAACCTTCCGAGAGACACTAACCCCACACCTACTAGCATACTTCCAAAGCATAGATACTGACAAGCCCTTCCCTCCCATAGCCCTACAAGCCAACATTTCGTTAATTCCAAAGCCCAACAAATCCCCCCTATCTATATCAAATTACAGACCAATTTCCTTACTGAATTCAGACATCAAGATTTTTGCCAAAATCATTGCTAATAGACTCAATCTCATTCTACCCACAATTATACATCGTGACCAAGTTGGCTTTGTACCATATCGAGAAGCTAGAGACAATACAGTACGTAACCTACACTTGCTGTGGCACGCTAAGACGAACCGTATTCCAACACTATGGATTTCCACTGACGCAGAAAAGGCCTTCGACAGAGTCGGATGGCCTTTTCTACATGCAACCTTACAGGCCTTTGGATTTGGCAATAAAATATTGCAAATGATTTTTGCGTTATATAACAAACCTAACGCCAGAATAACACTTAACGGAATCCTCTCTCCCTCATTTCAGATATCCAATGGTACTAGGCAGGGTTGCCCCTTGTCCCCCCTGCTTTTCAATTGCCTCATTGAGACATTAGCCATTAAAATCAGGTCCAATAATAATATCCAGGGCCTGAAGGTAGGAGGGGAGGAGTACAAATTATCACTTTTTGCAGATGATGTCCTTTTCACTGTGACATCTCCAGTGGAATCCATTCCCCATATCCTTAAGGAACTAGAGACATTTCACAACTTAGCGAACTATAAAATTAACCAAAATAAATCTGAGATGCTAGGGGTAGCTATTGACTCCTCAACTGAAGACCTAATCACTAAAAATTGCCCATTTAAATGGAGTAAAGAATCAATAAAATATTTAGGGATCCATCTATCTAGTAACTCTGACCTATTGTATAGGCTGAATTACTTGAATATAAGAAACGATTTAATACGAGATCTTTCATCCTGGACCAGGAAACATCTGTCTTGGCTGGGAAGGATAAACACAATCAAAATGAATATCTTCCCCAGGCTGCTTTACATTATGCAGACCCTCCCGATCCAACTCCCTAATACATACATCCCACAAATGCAACGGCTATTCAGTTCGTTCATTTGGAATAGACGCCCTCCTAGGATTAACAAACTCACAATGTCCTGCTCTACCTCACAAGGAGGTTTGGGTGTCCCGAACATCGATTCATATCGTAGATCTATATTCCTCCAAAGGATACTCGATTGGAGAATCCATAGGGAACATAAAAGATGGGTCTCGTTGGAAGAGGCACTCAGCCCAAACCTACACCTTCCCACCATATGCTGGAACCCAGGTTTTCAGATACTTCATAGACGAATCGATAACCCCATTACCCTAGAAACTCTAAGAACTTGGGACTCATCCAACAAGACAAACCCATACATCTCATCCTGCCCAAGCCCCCTGACATCACTTCTACATAACACAGAATTTTCACTGCTTACCTTTACAGTAGGAATGAGAACCCAATATACTGACTCGGACATTCAACTCCTGACTTTAAGCACCAATGACCGATTAAAATCCCAAAAGGAACTTATTGAAACGGGTCACGATTGGGCCAATAATTGGTTCACATATAGAAAGGTTCACCACTATATCACCACACATCAACAGCATTTAAATATGTTACGACCTCTAACTAACATTGAGAAACTTCTCATGTCGACCCCACCAATCAAACATAGTCTTTCATACATCAATAATATCATCTCCCAGGCACCCCCTGGTAACTTACCCCGCTCTATGGAGATGTGGGAGAGGGAACTAGGGACCACCATTACACCTCAGACAGCGACAAATATCTTTTACAATACTAAATCGACCTCCATGTCGGCAGCAATTAAAGAACTCAATTATAAAATATTACATGGATGGTACCTAACACCCAAAAGACTTCATAGACTTTTCTCACATACCAACAACCGCTGTTGGAGATGCGGACATGTGGGCAGTGGCATGGGTCACATGTGGTGGTGGTGCTCTCAGATAAATTCTCTATGGAGGATAATAATCTCGGAAATAGAACATATCTTTCAAATAACCATCCCTCTAGACCCCCTTATCTGGTTACTAAATAAATCATTTAAACTGTCTCAATCTCATTTCAAGCATCTGTTAAAAATCATGATAAACAGCCTGAAAGTCCTGATAGCTCAAAACTGGAGATCACCAGGGATCCCCACACTAGCTATGTGGCGTAATAAGGTTACAGATCTAATAGAACTAGAAGAATATGGCTTCATGGTAAAGGATAAAAGAGAACAATTCATAGAAGTGCGGATAACATGGGAGAACTATATCAAGTCTATAGAGCCCATACATGATCCACTCGATATAGCTGCAAGCCATTAAGCCAATTAAATCAACTGTTCTTAATTAGACACAACCATGATTTCTAGAAATTGACACAGGTAGACGTTACTATACGAAGAGACAAGTATAGAGGTATCTTTAGTCTTATTTTATTTTTATTAGTTTATTTTGTTAAAAATGTTAAAACAAGAATCTTTGACGCAGGATAATTATTTGGAAATTTGCAATGTAAAATTGAACCTTTGACTGGCATTATAACATTCCTGTTTATTTTTCTTTCTTGTTCATATTGTCAATCTTTATGTATCATTGATTCTTAATAAAAATACTTTGGAAAAAAAAAAAAAACTATTTTTAAACTATTAATTAAGCTACCCTAACTATTATACTACAATTAAATTAAACTACCAATTAAATAAACTAAATTACTTATTAAAAACCCTACTAAAATTATTTAAATATACTATTAAACATTATAAAAAGTACTACATTACAAAAAAACCCACTAAGGTACAAAAAACAAACAAACACTAAATTACGGAGGAAAATAACAACACATTATCAAAAATAAAAAATGTTACACCTAATCAATTAGCCCTATCAAAATAAAAAAAGCCCCCCCCCCCCCAAAATAAAAAACCCTAGCCTACAATAAATTACCAATGGCCCTTAAAAGGGCCTTTTGTGGGGCATTGCCCAAAAGATATCAGCTCTTTTACCTGTAAAAAAAAATACAAACACCCCCCCAACAGTAAAACCCACCACCCAACCAACCCCCCCAAATAAAAAAATACCAACCCCCCTAAAATAACCTAAGCTTCCCATTGCCCTGAAAAGGGCATTTGTATGGGCATTGCTCTTAAAATGGCATTTAGCTCTTTTACTGCCCAGACCCTAATCTAAAAATAAAACCCACCCAAAAAACCCTTAAAAAAGTCTAACACTAACCCCCGACAATCCACTTACAGTCCTTGAAGTCCCGCTTAAAGGATCCATCCATCCTGCAAAGTCATCATCCATGCAGGGACAAGAAGTCTTCACCCAGACGGCATCTTCTATCTTCATCCAGACGGCATCTTCTATCTTAATCCATCCGGCGCAGAGGTAGTCCATCCTGAAGACATCCGGCGCGGAGCATCCTCTTCATACGGTCATCGCCGTACACTGGAACTTGAATGCAAGTGACGCAATCCAAGATGGCGTCCCTTGCATTCCTATTGACTGAAAGATTTCAAACAACCAATAGGAATTAGAGCTGCTAAAATTGAGCTCTCATCTTATTAGCTGTTCCAATCAGTTTTTTGCGATGTGGGGGGCTGACGGTTTGGGGTTAATAGGTTTAGTTAGTGGTGGTGATGTTGGAGGACAGAGGTTTAGGGGTTAATATGTTTTTTTAGGTTGCGGCGATGTCGGGGAGCGATGGGATAGGGGTTAATAACTTTATTTAGGTTGCGACGATGTTGGGGAGTGGCGGGATAGGGGTTAATAACTTTATTTAGGTTGTGGCGGTGGTGGGATAGGGGTAGTGATGTTGCGAACTTAAAAATTTTGGTTTGCGAACTGCGGACTCAAACTTCCGCTATTGTTCGCGAACCGGCAAACCGCGCAAACCGCCATTGACTTCAATAGGCAGGCAAACTTTAAAACCCACAAGGACTCTTTCTGGCCACAATAGTGATGGAAAAGTTTTTTCAAGGGTACTAACACCTGAACTGTGGCATGCTGGAGGGGGATCCATGGCAAAACTCCCATAGAAAATTACATAGTTGATGCAGAGTCTGGTTGTAACCCATAAAGGGCCTAAATCAGCTAACATTCCTAAATTGTTTGGAATAACATGCTTTAAAACATCAACAACATCATGTTGTATCGATCAGGTAGTGTAAGGGTTACGCCCGCTTCACAGTGACAGACCAAACTCTCCGTGTAACGCACCGCAAACAACCGCAAACAGTCCATTTGCACAACCACGAGATAGATAGATTTGATAGATAGATTCTTAGATTACATTTGATAGATACGAATTACATAGATCAATAGATGCAATATACATTTGATAGATATGAATTACGTAGATCAAAAGATGCAATATACATTTGATAGATACACATTACATAGATCAATAGATGCAATATATATTTGATAGATACGATTGATAGTTAGATAGATTTGATAGATAAATAGATAGATTTGAAAGATATATAATTTCGATGACAGAGTATAACAATAAGACATGCAGTCTGGGACCCGTGGTGTGTTAAGTAGTACTATTCTTAGCAGTTTACTACTACCTGTTACTCCCCCTATCTGGGGAGGTCTATATGGCCTGCATTTTTGGAACAGGGAGATGGAAGAAGATGATTGGTCTGTCCTACTTCAAATTTGTCCTAAACACAAGTGGCTGTCTCAAAACAGTCCGGCCACGAGATAGATAAATTTGATAGATAGATATACATAGATTGATAGTTAGATAGAATCGATAGAAGATAAATAGGTAGATTTGATAGATATATAATTACCCTGAAAAAGTATAATAATAAAACATGCGGTTTGGGACCCATGGTAAATAGGTTGTGTTAAGTAGTACTATTCTTAGCACTTTAATCCCTGTTACTCCCACTATCGTGGGAGGTCTATTGCGTGCATGATTACCCTGACAAAGTATAACAACAAGACACGCAGTCTGGGACCCATGGTAACTAGGTTGTGTTAAGTAGTACTGTTCTTAGCAGTTTAATCCCTCTTACTCCCCCTATCGGGGGAGGTCTATATGGCCTGCATGATTACCCTGACAAAATATAATAATAAGACATGCAGTCTGGGACCCATGGTAACTAGGTTGTGTTTTAAGTAGTACTATTCTTAGCACTTTAATCCCTGTTACTCCCCCTATCGGGGGAAGTCTATACGGCCTGCCTGATTACCCTCACCAAATATAACAACAAGACATGCGGTCTGGGACCCATGGTAACTAGGTTGTGTTAAGTTGTACTATTCTTAGCACTTTAATCCCTGTAACTCCCCCTATCGGGGGAGGTCTATACGGCCTGCCTGATTACCCTGACCAAATATAACAACAAGACATGCAGTCTGGGATCCATGGTAACTAGGTTGTGTTTATATTGGTACTATTCTTAGCACTTTAATCCCTGTTACTCCCCCTATCGGGGGAAGTCTATACGGCCTGCCTGATTACCCTCACCAAATATAACAACAAGACATGCGGTCTGGGACCCATGGTAACTAGGTTGTGTTAAGTTGTACTATTCTTAGCACTTTAATCCCTTTAATTTTTCAGAACCGTGAGATGGAAAAAGATGCTTGGTCGGTCCTCCTACTTCAAATTTGGGGCACTGCGCATGCAATCTACTGTGCCACCAGATATGAGTGGTGTGTTAATGACTGAGTACTATTCTTAACAGTTTCATCACTGTTATGTGCCGTTTTTTGGTTTGGTTTTTGTAGCCACAGTGCAGCACCAGAGGCCAGAAAAATTAGGCATGTCCAAATGCCTGAAAAATTCTGTATTGTTGCAGCCACTGCTGTAGCAGCAGCCAGAAAAATTGATGTTTGTAAAGCAGTTAGAAAGTTCCCTAAAACCTTGTGGCTTGAACACTAGTTGTTGGCGGATAAGTCCCGCAAGTCATCCTGCATTCTAAGAAAAAATACGCCAGCGTGTGTACCATTTGTAGCTCAAGGCAGCTCATCTCATCATCAGGCCTTTTTTACTCAAATGTATCGCCCAATGTCAGTCCCTTCAGGATCCATCCCTCATTCATTTTAATAAAGGTGAGATAATCAAGACTTTTTTGACCTAGGCGACTTCTCTTCTCAGTGACAAAACCTCCTGCTGCACTGAAGGTCCTTTCTGACAGGACACTTGAAGCGGGGCAGGCCAGAAGTTCGATTGCAAATTGGGATAGCTCAGGCCACAGGTCAAGCCTGCACACCCAGTAGTCAAGGGGTCCATAGCTCCTCAGAGTGTCGAGATCCGCAGTTAATGCTAGGTAGTCTGCTACCTGTCGGTTGAGTCTTTCTCTGAGGCTGGATCCCGAAAGGCTCTGGCGAAGCATAGGAGTTAAAAAGGTCCGCATGTCCTCCATCAACAACACATCAGGAAAGCGTCCTGTCCTTGCCGCCATGGTCGTGGGAAGAGGAGGAGGATTACTTTCATCTCTTCCCCTGTTAGATTCCCATTGTGCTGTGACATCACCCTTATATAGTTTTTAATTTAATTTTGAACTGCTCCATCCTTTCCGACTTGCTGGAATTTGGTAACATTTCAGTCACTTTAAGCTTATACCGGGGGTCTAGTAGCGTGGACACCCAGTACAGGTCGTTCTCCTTCAGCTTTTTTATACGAGGGTCCCTCAACAGGCACGACAGCATGAAAGACCCCATTTGCACAAGGTTGGATGCCGAGCTAATCATGTCCCGTTCCTCGTACTCACTGATGTCACTGAAGATATCTTCTTCCCCCCAGCCACGTACAACACCACGGGTACCAGATAGGTGACAACAACGAGCACCCTGGGATGCCTGTTGTGCTTGGTCTTCCTCCTCCCCCCCCTCCTCCTCCTCAAAGCCACATTCCTCCTCTGACTCCTCTTCCTCACAATCCTCTTCCTGCGTTGCCGCAGATCCAGCAAGCGATGCTGATAAGGCTGTTTCTGGTGGTGATGGACACCACAACTCTTCCTCTTTCTCTTCACACTCATCTACGGCCTGATCCAGCACTCTTCGCAGGGCACGCTCCAGGAAGAAAACAAATGGTATGATGTCGCTGATGGAGCCTTCGGTGTGACTGACAAGGTTTGTCACCTCCTCAAAAGGATGCATGAGCCTACAGGCATTGCGCATGAGCATCCAGTAATTTGGCAAAAAAATCCCCAGCTTCCCAGAGGCTGTCCTAGCACCCCGGTCATACAAATACTCATTAACAGCTTTTTCTTGTTGGAGCAGGCGGTCGAACATTAGGAGTGTTGAATTCCAACGTGTCGGGCTGTCGCAAATCAAGCTCCTCACTGGCAGGTTGTTTCGACGCTGGATATCGGACAAGTGCGCCATGGCCGTGTAGGAATGCCTGAAATGGCCACACACCTTCCTGGCCTGATTCAGGACGTCCTGTAAGCCTGGGTACTTATACACAAAGCGTTGTACAATCAGATTACACACATGTGCCATGCACGGCACATGTGTCAACTTGCCAAATTTCAATGCCGCCACAAAATTACTTCCATTGTCAGAAACAACCTTGCCAATCTCCAGTTGGTGCGGAGTCAGCCAGTGATCCACCTGTGCGTTCAGGGCGGACAGGAGTGCTGGTGCGGTGTGACTCTCGGCTTTCAGGCAAGTCAACCCCAAGACGGCGTGACACTGCCGTATCCGGGATGTTGAATAGTACCTGGGGAGCTGGGGGGTTGCCGTTGATGTGGAGCAAGGCACAGCAGCATAAGAGGACTCAGACGAGGAAGAGGTTATGGAAGAGGATGGAGTAGGAGGAGGTAGCAGCAGGCCTGCCTGCAAGTTGTGGCGGTGTCACCAACTCCTCTGCAGAGCCACGCATTCCATGCTTGGCAGCCGTCAGCAGGTTTACCCAATGCGCAGTGTAGGTGATATACCTGCCCTGACCATGCTTTGCAGACCAGCTATCAGTGGTCATATGGACCCTTGCCCCAACGCTGTGTGCCAGACATGCCATTACTTCCTTTCGCACAATCGAGTACAGGTTTGGGATTGCCTTTTGTGAAAAGAAATTTCGGCCAGGTACCTTCCACTGCGGTGTCCCAATAGATACAAATTTTTTGAAAGCCTCAGACTCCACCAGCTTGTATGGTAAAAGCTGGCGGGCTAAGTGTTCAGACAAGCCAGCTGTCAGACACCGGGCAAGGGGGTGACTTTGGGAAATTGGCTTCTTACGCTCAAACATGTCCTTGACAGACACCTGACTGTGGGCAGATGACCAGGAACTGCTACGTGAGAGAGTGGAGGATGGTTGAGAGGGGGCAAGGAGGACAGCAGTGGTGTATGTGGCTGAGGATGCTGGAGCAGGAGGAGGAGGGCGGCTTTGAGTTTGTGTGCTGCTTCTACTCATGTGTTCTTCCCATCGGCGTTTGTGATGTGAGACCATGTGCCTTCGCAAAGCAGTTGTACCTAGGTGGGTGTTGGACTTCCCACGACTCAGTTTCTTTTGGCACAGGTTGCAAATGGCATTGCTGTTGTCAGAGGCAGACACACAAAAAATGCCACACTGCTGAGCTCTGCGATGACGGCATTCTGGTGGTGTCAACACCATGCATTGATTGGCGTCGGCGTGCTGTCTGGCTGACCCCGGGTCTGACTGTGCCACTAGCTCCTTGCAACGACCTCCCCATGCTTCCAACTCGTCTCCTCCTCCTCCTCCTCTCTATCTCCCCATCTGAACTTTCCCCCTCTTCTTCTTCTCTTCTAGCAGGCACCCACGTGACATCCACGGACATATCATCATCAAACGCTTCACTTGTATCTGACACATCAACAAAGGAAGCAGCAGCGGGTGCAACATCATCATCATCATCACACAGTACCTCCATGTCTGTAATGCTGCCTGACTGAGACATATCACTGTTATCTACATCCTCTGTCAATGATGGTTGCGCATCACTCATTTCTTTCAACTGATGTGTCAATAACTCCTCTGACAGATCAAGTGAAGCGGCTGTGGTGCTAGTGTTGGTGGTGGCGACAGGCGGGCGAGTGGCACTGGTCACTTGAGAGGTGCCCAAAGCACAGCTGGAGGTGGATGGTGCGTCAAGGTTAGTACTAGGAGCGGAAGCTGTAGAAGATTGGGTGTCCTAGGTCCTCCTCAGAACTTTTTGCGTCCCTGGCACCTGGCCTCTGAACAATGTGCATATTTGTAGGGTCTAAAGGAATCACAGCACCACGACCACGACGGCACCTGCGGGGTGGCCTGCCTCTGCCTGTCATTTTTTTTTAAATGTACACTTACAATACTATTAAACAAATTATGAGTGGTGGCACTGGGCAAGTGGGCACAGTATATGCTGTGAGCCTGACACAAAAAAACAGACTGATGTTTCAAAGTCAAAAATGTTTATTTTTTAAATATTAAAAGTACTGTGACAACAAATATGATTGGTGGCATTAGTTGGCAAGTGGGCCTGGCACACACGCTGGGAGGAAGGCAACTGCAATTAGATTACACTAGCTGACTGATGCTTCACAGTAAAAAAAGTTTTTTTTTTAAATATTTAAAATACTGTTATAACAAATATGATTGGTGGCACTCATTGGCAAGTGGGCCTGGCACACACGCTGGCAGGCAAGAAACTGCAATTCAATTGCACTAGCAGACTGACGATTCACAGTCAAAAAAGTTTTAATTTTAAATATTAACACTACTGTAATAACAAATATGATTGGTTGCACTATTTGGCAAGTGGGCCTGGCACATACGCTGGGAGGAAGGCAACTGCAATTAGATTACACTAGCTGACTGATGCTTCACAGTCAAAAAAGTTTTTTTTTAAATATTTAAAATACTGTTATAACAAATATGATTGGTGGCACTAGTTGGCAAGTGGGCCTAGCACACACGCTGGCAGGCAGGCAACTGCAATTCAATTGCACTAGCAGACTGATGATTCACAGTCAAAAAAGTTTTTATTTTAAATATTTTCAAAACTGTTATAACAAATATGATTGGTGGCAGTAGTTGGCAAGTGGGCGTGGCACACACGCTGGCAGGCAGGCAACTGCAAATTAATGGCACTAGCAGACTGATGATTCACAGTCAAAAAAGTTTTTATTTAAAATATTTACAATACTGTTACAACAAATATGATTGGTGGCACTAGTTGGCTAGTGGGCCTGGCACACACGCCTGCAGGCAACTGCAATTCAATTGCACTAGCAGACTGATGATTCACAGTCTAAAAATGTTTTATTTTAAATATTTACAATACTATTAGAACAAATATGATTGGTGGCACTAGTTGGCAAGTGGGCCTTGCACACACGCTGGCAGGCAGGCAACTGCAATTCAATTGCACTAGCAGACTGATGATTCACAGTCAAAAAAGTTTTTATTTTAAATATTTACAATACTGTTTTAACAAATATGATTGGTGGCACTAGTTGGCAAGTGGGCCTGGCACACGCTGGCAGGCAGGTAACTGCAATTCAATTGCACTAGCAGATTGATGATTCACAGTCAAAAAAGTTTTTATTTAAAATATTTACACTACTGTTATAACAAATATGATTCGTGGCACTAGTTGGAAAGTGGGCCTGGCACACACGCTGGCAGACAGGCAACTGCAATTAAATAACAATAGCAGACTGATGTAAAAGTTTGTTTTTAAAAAAGTTACACTAATGTTACAACAGATAGGAGTGATGGCACTCAGGATAGAAGTAGGCACAGTATGTGCTGGCAGCCTGACACACAGGCTGGCACTAGTGGCAGGCTGGACTGGCAACTAAAATTAAATAACACTAGAAGACTGATGTAAAAGGTTTTTTTTTACAAAATTTAAACTAATGTTACACCAGATAGGAGTGGTGGATGGAAGTAGGCACAGTATATGCTGGCAGCCTGACACACAGGCTGGCACTAATGGCAGCCAGGGTGGCCAGGCAACTAAAATTAAATAACAGTAGAAGAGGGCTGATTTAAAAAAAAATTAAAAAACATTTACACTAATGTTACACCAGATATAAGTGGTGGAAAAAAGAGCTATTAATCACACTATATGATGTGGGCCTGACACACAGGCCTAATGGAAAATTAAATTAGATTACACTAGCAAAATGATTTAAAAGTTTTTTTTTTAAAATTTACAATAATGTTAAGCAGATATGAGTGGTGGCTGGCACAGCAATTAACCACAATATATGCTGTGTGAGACTGACACACAGGCCTGATAGAAAATGAAATTAGATTACACTAGCAAAATGATTTTAAAGTTTTTTTTTTTTAAAATTACACTAATGATTGTTAAGCAGATATCAGTGGTGGCACAGAGCAATTAACCACAGTCTATGCTTTGTGAGCCTGACACACAGGCCAGATAGAAAATGAAATTAGATTACACTAGCAAAATGATTTAAAAGTTTTTTTGTTTAAATTTACACTAATGTTAAGCAGATATGAATGGTGGCTGGCACAGAGCAATTAACCACAGAATATGCTGTGTGAGCCTGAGACACAGGCCTGATCGAAAATGAAATTAGATTACACTAGCAAAATTATTTAAAAGATTTTTTTTTTAAATTTACAATAATGTTAAGCAGATATGAGTGGTGGCTGCTGGCACAACAATTAACCACAGTATATGCTGTGTAAGCCTGACACACAGGCCTGATAGAAAATAAAATTAGATTACACTAGCAAAATGATTTAAAAGTTTTGTTGTTTAAATTTACACTAATGTTAAGCAGATATGAGTGGTGGCTGGCACAGAACAATTAACCACAGTATATGCTGTGTGAGCCTGAGACACAGGCCTGATAGAAAATGAAATTAGATTACAATAGCAAAATGATTTAAAAGTTTTTTTGTTTAAATTTACAATAATGTTAAGCAGATATGAGTGGTGGCTGGCACAGAGCAATTAACCACAGTATATGCTGTGTGAGCCTGAGACACAGGTCTGATAGAAAATGAAATTTTATTAAACTAGCAAAATTATTTAAAAGTTTTTTAAAAAAATTTACAATAATGTTAAGCAGATATGAGTGGTGGCTGGCATAGCAATTAACCACAGTATATGCTGTGTAAGCCTGACACACAGGCCTGATAGAAAATGAAATTAGATTACACTAGCAAAATGATTTAAAAGTTTTGTTGTTTAAATTTACACTAATGTTAAGCAGATATGAGTGGTGGCTGCCTGGCTGGCACAGAGCAATTAACCACAGTATATGCTGTGTAAGCCTGACACACAGGCCTGATAGAAAATGAAATTAGATTACACTAGCAAAATGATTTAAAAGTTTTGTTGTTTAAATTTACACTAATGTTAAGCAGATATGAGTGGTGGCTGCCTGGCTGGCACAGAGCAATTAACCACAGTATATGCTGTGTGAGCCTGAGACACAGGCCTGATAGAAAATGAAATTAGATTACACTAGCAAAATGATTTAAAAGTATTTTTTTTTTAAATTTACAATAATGTTAAGCAGATATGAGTGGTGGCTGGCACAGCAATTAACCACAGTATATGCTGACTGTGTAAGCCTGACACACAGGCCTGATAGAAAATGAAATTAGATTACACTAGCAAAATGATTTAAAAGTTTTGTTGTTTAAATTTACACTAATGTTAAGCAGATATGAGTGGTGGCTGGCACAGAGCAATTAACCACAGTATATGCTGTGTGAGCCTGAGACACAGGCCTGATAGAAAATTAAATTAGATTACACTAGCAAAATGATTTAAAAGTTTTTTTTTTAAATTTAAAATAATGTTAAGCAGATATGAGTGGTGGCTGCTGGCACAGCAATTAACCACAGTATATGCTGTGTAAGCCTGACACACAGGCCTGATAGAAAATGAAATTAGATTACACTAGCAAAATTATTTAAAAGTTTTGTTGTTTAAATTTACACTAATGTTAAGCAGATATCAGTGGTGGCACTAATCACAGTATATGCTGTGAGCCTCGCACACAGGCTGAAAGCCAGGCAAATGCAAATAAAATTACAAATAATAAAAAAAAAAACGACTGAAGTTCTAGCCCTAAAAAAGACTTTTTGGGGTGCTGTCCTTACAGCAGAGATTAGATGAGTCCTTCAGGACTGTAGTGGACACTAAATACACTAGCCTAGCTATCTATTTCCCTATAATGTCAGCAGCAGCAACATTAAACCTCCTCTCACTAAGAAAGCAGGATCGTAATGAATCTAAAATGGCTGCTGCCCAGGAGCTGGGAGGGTCTGTGAGGGAGTGTCTGCTGCTGATTGGCTCAAATGTGTCTGAAGGCTGTGAGATACAGGGTCAAAGTTTCCTCAATGATGACAAATAAGGGGCGGATCGAACATCACATATGTTCGCCCGCAGCGGCGAAAGCGAACAAGCTATGTTCGCTGGGAACTGTTCTCCGGCGAACTGTTTGCAACATCACTACTTGATTTGTTGAATTAAGGGGGAGAAGTTATGAGAGTACCATTGCTGTGGGTTTGCTGAGATGTGGATACCCAAATAAGTTAAGTGTGAGTCTACCGAGTGAAAGGGGTATAGATCTGCATGGGCATTGGATTTACGGTGTAGCCATAAAATTTCCGACTTTGAAATATTAATTTTATAGCCCGAAAATTGTCCAAATAGTCCAATCGCGTCTAAAATGATGGGGACATGAGCTTGGGGATCTGATACAAAGAGCAGCATATCGTCTGCGTATAAAGCTATCTGGAGTCTGTGAGAGTTAATACAGATTCCAGGGAAAATATCTCTAAGACGGGACGCCAATGGCTCCAGTGCCAAATTAAAAAGGAGTGGGGAAAGAGGGCAGCCTTGACGGGTTCCCCTATGCAGAGGGATCGGGGAGAATAAAGGTTGTTTATCATCAAGTATGCCACAGGGCTAGAGTAGATATTTTTAAGGAAGGCAGTGAAGTGGCCTGAAATGCCAAAGGTTTCCATGGAATGGAAAAGATGGGTCCACTCCACCCTATCGAAGGCCTTCTCTGCATCCAAGGATAGCAGGAAGGCCTCCGAAAGAGACAAAAGGGTTCCCTCCCGCCTAGCTAGCCAATAATGCGACACTGCATGGAGGACTTTCCGAATGTTCCCGACAGAGGAGAGCTGGGGGGTAAAACCTGCCTGGTCTGGATGTAGGATATGAGGGAGTATATTCTTTAAACGATTGGCCAAGAGCTTGGTTAGTAGCTTGTAATCAACGCTTAAAAGGGAAATCGGCCTATATGACGCTGGGTTAGTGGGGTCTTTAACTGTCTTATAAATCACTGTAATATTTGCTGCCGAAAAGTTAGCCAAAGGGGCATCTTGGCCGGTGAAGTAATGGGTAAAGAGGTCAGTGAGCACCGGGACCGTTTGATCTGAGAGCATCCTGTAGAATTCAGTTGGAAGCCCATCAGGGCCAGGTATTTTCCCTAGAGCAAGAGATTTAATAGTGTGGGCTATCTCTTCTGGAGTTATTGGGGCATTCAAAATATACTGCTACTCTGTTATTTTAGGAAGAGCAAGACCCTCCCAGAACTTGTGTTGTGCCTCCTCTTGAGGTGGTTGCGACTGATATAAGTTGGTATAATATTTTGTGAATTCTGAGACTATGGCATTCCTATCGCTAGTTAGGTGACCTTGACTTTCAATTACCGGCACTCCTTTGTTTGTCTGTTTAATTTTAATCAGTGAGGCCAAGAATCTACCAGTAAGGTAAAAAGGAGGTCTATAAATTAGCACAAAATATGGCTGCCCTGAAAAAAGAGGTTAGTTCCAAAAATACCTCCAAACGTTAACTATAAAAACACAAATACAGGGAGCGCTAATGAAAGCTGCTAATATATTAGAATAGAGGATGGGATAGAGCTAGTGATTATAAACATATGCTGATAGCAAAAATAGCTCACAAAATCAGTGAATTAAATAAAATATATATTTAATAAACCCTAGTACAAGGTGAATGGCCTAAAACATATAATAACAGGTCTAAAAATAAAATTAAAATAAAAAAATACCGGCACTCCTTTGTTTGTCTGTTTAATTTTAATCAGTGAGGCCAAGAATCTACCAGACCTGTTCCCGTGTTTAAAAAAAAAAAACCTGGTTCTTGTTATCTTTACGGATGGTATTCTGTAACATAAAAGTGTCTCTCTCCCTCTTTGCTGCAAAGTAGGAAGATCTGTTCTGTGCAGTAGGGGCTTGGCAGTAGTTGGTATACGCATTGGTTAGTTGGGTGTTGTAATGTTCGTCCTTACTAGTCTGAAGTCTTTTCTGTTTAGTTAAGTAAGCAATTATGTCACCTCTGAGTACAGCCTTAGCCATTTCCCAGAAAAGAGTTGGGGTCTGTAAGTGCGCTCTGTTGTTTGATAGGTAGTCGTCCCATTGTCTTGTTAGGTACATTAAGAAGTCAGGAGATTTTATAAGGTGGGTTGGGAACCTAAATACTCTTTTGTTCGTGGGTTATGGAGTTGGTGTGAAGGACAGATAAATAGGGCATTATCTGAAATGGTGATGTTGGCAATTTTGGTTTCCGTTATCAGGAACTCTAATGAGGTGGAGGTAAGGAAGATATCTATTCAAGAGAGAGAATTGTGTGCGCGGGAGGCACAGGTGTAATCCCTGCCTGTCGGGTTATGTTGTCTCCATATATCTTGTACCCCTAGTGAACTATATAAGGAGTTAATATTTTAGTTGGGTATATTTTCATCTCTCTTTTTTTCTGAGGCATTCGAGAGCTAGTCGGGTCTCGGAATCTGACTAGTACTGGGTTTGGAGTTAGGTTAAAGTCCCCCGCTATAATGATTTTGGTGTCTAGATGTTGAGCCAGTAAGGAAGTCAGTGATCTCCAGAACGTTGGTGCTCTATGGTTAGGGCCGTATATATTACATAAGGTGTACCAGTCATCCTGCCATTTTATTTTAGCAATAAGAAACCTACCCTCAGGGTCTGTTATCACATCTCCTAATTGGTAATTTAGTCCTTGTCATATTAAAAGAGCTACTCCTCTACTAGAGCTATTGTAGGGGGCACTAAGTACCTCTGAAACCCATCTAAGTTTGCATTTATCATGCTCCTGGGCAGTCAGGTGGGTCTCTTGCAGGAGCATTATGTGTGCCTGTGACTTTTTAAGGTGGGATAGTATCGTTTTTCTCTTGATAGGGGAGTTAATCCCCCCTACATTCCACAAAATGATTTTCATGGTCATTTAAACATTAACAAGATTAGATATCGAGAACCTCCCAGGGAGTTTGATGTATGAGTGGTTAAGTTTTCAAATTATTGAGCCAGGGACCTTTCTATATCTTTGTTAAATATGAAACATGAGACACATAACATCAATATGTTCATCAAATACAACAAAAACATAACATATTTACAAATAACAATCAGGACATCAACATTCCTGAACACTGCAATACGATACCTATCCATCAAGATATCTTCTTGAGTTCGTCCATTAAAGTCTGAGGTATGGAATCAATACCCCAACTGTATAGTCTGCAGGGGAGCTGGAAAGTTACTGGCTAAGTCAGCCAGGAGAGTCCCTTCGCACTGGGGAAGGGCAAGCAGGTGTGTCTCTTTCTTGGTCCAAAAAATCCTGAGCCTCTCTGGGTGAGTCAAAGAATTTGAAGCCTTGTGGGGTGCAAAGTTTTAGGCGTGCTGGGAAAAGAAGGATAGCTTGATGCTTTTCTTTGTGTAGGGAGCTGCATAACGGAGCAAAGTCCTTCCTCTTCTTTGCAACCTCTGAGGAATAATCTTGAAAAATGTAGATTCTCATTTTATCGTATAGTAGCATTTCCACTTTCCTGTATGCTTTAAGGAGTTGAATCTTAGATTGAAAGTTGAGATATTTAATCATCACTCCCCGGGGAGGAGATTTGTTCCCATCCATAGATGGTCTGTCGCCTCCGATACAGTGAGCTCTTTCTACCTTCATCGGTATATATTCCGCAGGAATGCCTAGCAGATTGGGGAGAGAATGCTCAGCAAAATACAGTAGCTCTGATGGCCGGACAGACTCCGGCAATCCTACCAAATGGACATTGTTCCTGCGTGAGCGATTCTCCAAGTCATCCAGTTTTTGGTGTAGGTACTTATTTTGTTGGAGCAGTGCTTTAACCTGAATGGAGGAAGTGTGGTGACCATCCTCCAGATCAGAGATTCTCTGTTCCGCCCCCTGCCAACCTGGAGTTGAATTGTTTGAATTCTGATGTTAAATTATCTATACCCTTTTGTAGGATGTCCAGCTTGGACAGTAGCAGAGAGTTTAGCTGTTGCTCTCCTGAATTGGACCCCTCAGTTTCCTGGGCAGGAGCTGATTTTGTAGGAGAGGTCTGCTGCTGGGTATCTGGGGGCTGTCTGTGTTTTTTCTCTTGTTGAGACTTGTTTCTGCTCGACATTTTAGGAGCGGCCAGAAATTTGTCCATAGAGATGGATGAGATAGCCTAAAAGGGGCTAGTATGTTTGTCGGTAGCAATGTATCTCTCCTCAGGGAGTATGCCACCACTGGGCACTGACGGAAAAAGGAGAGAGGTTATGACCCACTCCAAATCATAGAGCGGGAAAGGAGGAGGGGAGATACTGTACCTGAGCCGTGTGAGCTCCTATTTCCTTGTGTCACAGTTCTTAAAATGCTTTAGGCCCTCCGGCCAGTAGATAGCAGATGTAAAGCAATGGTTCAGGTACTATATAGTTGCCAGTCTAGTTGCACAGAGTTAAAACCCAGTTCACCATAGGGGTAGAGAGCAAAAACGTAGAATATAAGCCCTTTAAGGGGTTAAGTGGTGTGGGACTGCACCAAGGGGCACTGAGTCAAGATAGGCGGATGCCTAAGTGAAGTTATAGTGGTCACAATATCAACGTGTCAGTGCCAGCATACCAAGGTAGAATATATTCCTGCGCTTTTATATGATCCTCAGAGTGTGTGCTATAACAAGTTAGAGTTGTACGGCAAAGCACAACAGTCCCCTGTGTTTACAGTTCAGTTAGTATAACTTGATTTCTCTGCTATTAATTGGTTATGTCAGGTATAAAGAGGTCAAAAGCAGCAAAAGATAGGAGAGTTGAGGCTTTCAAGGTAGATAATAGAGTGTCTTACAGCAGCACAGGCGGTTATGCCCACATTACAAAAAAAGTTATTCTATAGTCAGATCCATCTTAAGTGCAGTTGAAGGCCACATGCTTGGCATTAACAAGCTGTAGATCTGTGGGTAGTTATTAGCAAGATGCTTAAAATACTAACATACTGCGTACTTTATGTGTTACTGCTCTTTACCTTTGTTTTCCATGCATGTTAGGAGACATCCATTACCGCAAATGTAGTTATGTCCTCAATGCAGGAATTTCTATCATGCTGCCTGGATCTCCCGATTACCAACCCCAGCTGTGTTGTACAATGGTCTGTAGAGGTTAACTCCGGAGCGGAGCCCCGACCCTCCAGAGCCCTCTCAGAAACCCGGTAGCCTCCGGTCACGTAATAAAGTAGTCTGTCCTCTAGAGATCACACCGGCTTCAGCAAGTAACGTGTGGTGCTATTATTGATAGTGGTGTGAGGCTTGATAAGGACAGGGTTGGTCAGGATACCCAACAGAGAAAGTCACTGGCGCCATGAGGGTGGGCAAGATGGCGATCGGTATCCGTGGTGTTTCCAGTGGTGAGGTTAAAAGTTGTTGCGCCTCTTGCAGGAGCATTATGTGTGCCTGTGACTTTTTAAGGTGGGATAGTACCGTTTTTCTCTTGATAGGGGAGTTAATCCCCCCTACATTCCACAAAATTATTTTACATAGTAACATAGTAACATAGTAGATAAGGTTGAAAAAAGACTGAAGTCCATCGAGTTCAACCTATACAAATCTAAAATACTTACAAAAAGCTCCAGTTAAGCTTAAATAACACCATTAAAATGTGACCCATTTAATACTAGCAATCATATCCATGAATTTTGTTTATATACAGAAATTTATCCAGACTATTTTTAAATGTATCTATGGTATTGGCATTCACTACCTCCTTTGGTAATGAGTTCCACAATTTTATTGCTCTTACAGTGAAAAAACGTTTCCGTTGCAGGAGATTAAATCTCCTTTCCTCCAACCTTAAATTATGACCTCTTGTCAGAACCAATTTTCTTGGGATAAAAAGAGCTTCTGCCATCTCTGTATATGGGCCTTGAATATATTTATATAAAGTAATCATGTCACCTCTCAAGCGCCTTTTTTCATGGTCATTTAAACATTAACAAGATTAGATATCGAGAACCTCCCAAGGGAGTTCGATGTATGAGTGGTTTAGTTTTCAAATTATTGAGCCAGGGACCTTTCTATATCTTTGTTAAATATGAAACATGAGACACATAACATCAATATGTTCATCAAATACAACAAAAACATAACATATTTACAAATAACAATCAGGACATCAACATTCCTGAACACTGCAATACGATACCTATCCATCAAGATATCTTCTTGAGTTCGTCCATTAAAGTCTGAGGTATGGAATCAATACCCCAACTGTATAGTCTGCAGGGGAGCTGGAAAGTTACTGGCTAAGTCAGCCAGGAGAGTCCCTTCACACTGGGAAAGGGCAAGCAGGTGTGTCTCTTTCTTGGTCCAAAAAATCCTGAGCCTCTCTGGGTGAGTCAAAGAATTTGAAGCCTTGTGGGGTGCGAAGTTTTAGGCGTGCTGGGAAAAGAAGGATAGCTTGACGCTTTTCTTTGTGTAGGGAGCTGCATAACGGAGCAAAGTCCTTCCTCTTCTTTGCAACCTCTGAGGAATAATCTTGAAAAATGTAGATTCTCATTTTATAGTAGCATTTCCACTTTCCTGTATGCTTTAAGGAGTTGAATCTTAGATTGAAAGTTGAGATATTTAATCATCACTCCCCGGGGAGGAGATTTGTTCCCATCCATAGATGGTCTGTCGCCTCCGATGTGGTGAGCTCTTTCTACTTTCATCGGTATATATTCCGCAGGAATGCCTAGCAGATTGGGGAGAGAATGCTCAGCAAAATACAGTAGCTCTGATGGTCGGACAGACTCCGGCAATCCTACCAAACAGACATTGTTCCTGCGTGAGCGATTCTCCAAGTCATCCAGTTTTTGGTGTAGGTACTTATTTTGTTGGAGCAGTGCTTTAACCTGAATGGAGGAAGTGTGGTGACCATCCTCCAGATCAGAGATTCTCTGTTCTGCCCCCGCCAACCTGGAGTTGAATTGTTTGACTTCTGACGTTAAATTATCCATACCCTTTTGTAGGATGTCCAGCTTGGATAGTAGCAGAGAGTTTAGCTGGGTCTCTCCTGAATTGGACCCCTCAGTTTCCTGGGCAGGAGCTGATTTTGTTGGAGAGGTCTGCTGCTGGGTATCTGGGGGCTGTCTGTGTTTTTTCTCTTGTTGAGACTTGTTTCTGCTTTGTACAATGGTCTGTAGAGGTCAACTCCGGAGCGGACCCCCGACCCTCCAGAGCCCTCTCAGAAACCCGGTAGCCTCCGGTCACGTAATAAAGTAGTCTGTCCTCTAGAGATGACACCAGCTTCAGCAAGTAACGGGTCGTGCTATTATTGATAGTGGTGTGAGGCTTGATAAGGACAGGGTTGGTCAGGATACCCAACAGAGAAAGTCACTGGCGCCACGAGGGTGGGCAAGATGGCGATCGGTATCCGCGGTGTTTCCAGTGGTGAGGTTAAAAGTTGTTGTGCCTCTCAAACTGCAGCATCTATAATGATCGATGCCTCCAGGCTAGACATTAATATAGCTAATGAAAGGTTTGGGAGCCAGTGTGGAGCTCAAAATATAAGTTTTATGCAGGATTATGCACGGAGCTCGTTGCAAACACATCCACACTGTAGCTCCACCCACCGGAAGTCCTTATATATGTTTTTATATGCACCTGATGAAATGGTCAGTGTAGACCGAGAAACGTCGTGCTAAACAATAAAGTCTGTATATTTATATTTTGACTTGTATCACAAATATTTACATTATATCATTATTTTAATTCCTATTGGTCACCCTCTGAGCTTGGTCACCTGTGTGGTATAGAGTGATCTCTAATACACTCTTACTGGTAGTGACTTGTGGATTCAGCACTGTGGGCATTAGGAATCATCTAACAGACGCTGAGTAATCCCCGTACCTGGGAAGCAGCACACACATACAGATATCCACTTCAGAGAGTGCATGAGAGAGAGTCAGCTGGACAACTCCTAAGAGTCCAGGAAGCGTTTGTGACACTTCTCAAGTGTCTTGAAGCTTGTAAGTACAGTATATACTTGCGCTCACAGCGTGTCTCTTACCACTGATTGTGCACTATGGTGGAACCTTCTTTGTTTGTTTTTCCTTATCTATGGTATTGGAGTGTGGTAATGAGCAAAATTTTGCTCAAAGCTCACTTCTTGCCTTTTAACGACGGGTTTGTAAAAACCTGTAATACCAGCAGTGTAGATAAGTGAGTGGTGAGAGAAAACTGCTTGTTAGCACCGCATAGCCTCTAATGCAAAACTCATAATCTGGGACATGATTTCCATAGCCTATCGCCTGATACTCTCACACAAAGAGTCACCATTGCCTAGCTACATAAGACACTGGAACCGAGAGATTACACATCTCCCTTCTGAAAAAGAATAGCATAAGATATTAAACGCCCATAAAAAAGCTTTGGTTTCAGGAACAGTACTAGAGTCTAACTATAAATATTTGTCCCACTGGTATCTCACACCTGACAGACTAAAGAAAATATATAAACAAACTGATGGGAATTGCTGGTGGGGATGTGGGGAGTATGGCAATTTCCTTCACATATGGTGGGAGTCAAGGCTTATTGAGCCCTCTTGGCACTCAATCCTGGACATCATGGAAACCAAGCTAAACATTACTTTAAACAGATCACCCGGCCTCCTCCTATTTCATAGCCTTCCTAAACTAAAAGATAAACCTACAAAACAGCTTTTTTTCATAATGCTTAACAGTGCTAAATCCCTCATCCCTAAAAGATGGAAGAGTGTAGACGCCCCTACAGTAACTGACTGGACAAATCAGGTGTCAAGAGACCATGTCATCTTTTAGAATGTATATATACCCACATAATTTTATGTTATCTTGTTATAAGTTATGGATTGTATGTTTGGGATCTCAGATCTATTTACAAACTATTGGATCAAAGCAATTTATTAATCATGTGTTAATAACACATCAGACAAGTTTAATACATCATTATTCATGCATATTTCTTTCGGTGTGCTTCTGATCTCGTTACATAGACCCTTTGTTGTTCTTCTTCTTGTCTTGGTTTTTGTATTCCAATTTTTCTTCTTCCTTTCCCCCTTTTTCCTTGGTGTACTTTTTTCTTCCTGGGTTTTGAGTCCCTGACTGTCCATTTTTTGACTGTATTTCTTTTGATCCTTCAAAGGTAGCCTGTAATACTGTGGGTTCTTCATCCTCTACATTTGTTTCTCCTTCAGATGACTCCACCTCATATTCTGTATCAGAAAATGTGACTTGTTTGGTCTACTTGTTTTGGTTCTTAAACCATCTTCTTCCACCTTTCTTGTATTCTCTTCCAAAGTTATCCATACTGTCCCATCTATATACATTATGATGATCATAATCATGTTTATCACGATTCATTTTTCTGGACTTGAACTCCCATAATTATTGGCGGAATGCTATCATGCTCTTTTCAAACTTCTTATCATAGAGTTTGAACTCAGGATCCTTCTGCATAGCCTTTAATCTTTCCTGTATGGCTTTCATTTTTTCTAATAAATCTTTCCTCTGCTTCTGTTTAAATTCTATTAGGAGCTCAATAAGTGCAAAAGAGCAAATGTCCCGAATGATGTTCCATTTATTAATAAACTCTGTATCTAGTACTCTGAATGAAGGAAATTTGTGCACTCGTAAGCCTCTAGGTATTCTTTTGTTATGTTTGTAAATTAGAAAGGATTTTATGTCCAATTCCAGCTTTATATCCTTTTTCCTCCAGGAATCTATTTCAAAAAAGAGGATATCAAGTGTATGCACAATTTCCTCCTCTGTCTCATATGTTGGTAAATCATCTCCAAACTCTGTGAGTACATATGATTCCTCATCGTTCCTATCCATGATTGATAGCTTGATTGTCAATCTCTATGGTGGTTTTTCAGCACTCAAGTCAGTTGGTTTATGTCACATATGTTAGTAGTCAGTTTTCAACACATAGGTAAAGCCAAATAACTTCATAACGGTTTCACAACTTGAGGTAATGATTTAAGGTAACCAATGTTCATAAATGAACCACTGTGTTAGTAGTCAGCTGTGTCAGTTAATCATAATAAATTAGATATATGAATAAATCTGTTTGTCTGTAATATTGTGCTTTTAGTATTACGCATATACGCTCTCCATATAAAGTGATGTCTTTACTGTATAATTCCACAGATAATACCGCATGTGCTGTCATATAAATTGTATATCAGCGGTTAACTTACCCCACTCCTCTTCAGCCGTCTCTTCCTAAAGCGTGCACTACCAGTATGAGGTTTCCGGTAGGCTGCATGTGCTGCTAGACAATATCTGCTCCACACTCCACAACGATTACAGCGTCGCGCTCTGCCTTTTCCTCCATACACGCTACACGCTATCACGGCACTCTGGAGTTCCAATGGGGGAAATGACGTCACCAATTATCCCGGATATGCTTCTGAGAAAGTACTGCTCGTCTCACAGTACAGGTATGTAGATAAATACATGAAGATGACTCAGGCACTTCCCAGATAATGATAAAAGAGAGCTTTATTTATCCAAAAAGGTAAAAACAGACAAAAGCATAGTCCATACTGACACAGCTTTATCTACTAATTATACAGTGAATAAGGACTGCTGGGTTCCTGCTGCAGACATGTTTCGTGCTTGGATAGCACTTGTTCACTGCTTACAGGATACCCAGACTCCTCTATGCTTAAATAGGGATCTTCTTAAAGGTACATGTACCCTATTGTAAACATCCTTATTGTTGACAACAATTCCATATGAGCTAGGTTACCAAAATTTGCTTATTTGTACCAAATATATTATCCATTTCATACTGATACATTCTTTTATAGTAATGTTACATAATACCTTATGTTTAAAGACTATTTCCCTCAGTGTTGTTACCGTATATTTTTTTCAATGATTATTCACAACCTAATATATACAGTTTTTCATACCTTTGATATGTAACTATTTTTGAAAATAAGGATCATTTAGGAATACCTATATTAGAAAGAAGGGGAATCATTGAAGAAATTAAGGAGATATATCTATAACTAAACACACAGGTCAATATCCCTCCTAAAATTAAATCCATAGGGGATAGAGGTACTTGCTGTAAAAATCCAAAAGACCTCTCTTAGGTCTAATTTTTCCTCTCTATTCCCCCCTCTCCTCCACTGTGGAACATGGTCTATTGCTTGGACAGATAGTAAGTTAGTGTCAGACTGGACAAATCAGGTGGATAGACACTTGCACCTCGAAATATTTAGATACATGAGAGACGACAATATAGAAATACATAAGTACATGCTGGAACTCCGGAGACCCTCCATAACAGATTTGAGACCTAGCACATAGAAGGAAGGCCTCTGCCAGGACTCTACTGTTCTTGCCACTTAGAGCTCTTCTCTCCGTGGAACTCCTCTGGCCCTTCCACCCTCCCTTTTTTTTTTATCTCTCCCTTCTCCTCCTCCTCCTTTTCTTCTATTCCTGTCTTTTTCCTCTATTTACTCCTATAATTCTAAAGCATACTCTTGACATGGGAGTATGAGTAAACACATGTCAAGAGACCATGTCATCTTTTAGAATGTATATATACCCACATAATTTTATGTTATCTTGTTATAAGTTATGGATTGTATGTTTGGGATCTCAGGTCTATTTTCAAACTATTGGATCAAAGCAATTTATTAAATGGCAAGTATGATAATACTTTAAAGATCACTGATATAGGTCTAAAGACATTTTGCCTCCAAGCTAAAGAGACTTTACTATGCTTTAAAGACCTGTACGATGTAGAGACTGGATGCAAGTCTCAGATTGGATTGCCATCTCTGACATTACCGTGAATGTTGTACCTGAGACTCTTGAACGTATATTCCTTGTTATATGTATTGTTTTTCTTATTTCTCAATAAAGCTTTTGAAAAAAGGGGGAAAAAAAGGATTAAATAAAAAACAGCAAATAACTTTCGTGCAAAATTTGTACTTAAAAAATCTCAGTGAAGCCCCTGCCCCCAGTGTGATAAGAGCAGATAATTTCAAAACCTAAGTTTTCTTCTGTCAATTTTGGAGATGAGCATATCTGACTCCCAGTTATTTAGTCTATTCACTAGCCTAGGAGTTTTATGACATCAGGCTAACTTTCTGCAGAGGCCTCCTCCTCCTTGTAGGGCTAGGACAGGAATCATAAATGTAGTGTAAAATATAACTAAAAGGTAAAATCCATTTAAATAGATGAATAATACATATTGCAATGATTTCTATACCTAACTACTAAGTACTTTTTTATTACAACAATGAAACAGACTGTTTAGCATCCCTTTAATGATAAACCACATATTGGAGGAGTTAGTTACCGCATCAGGCCAATGTATGTAATCTCCCTGGACACATACATATTTTTGCTTTAAATCTTAGCTGTGTACTTGCAAGTGAGTGTCAGACTTCCTCTGTGTGTTGTGTTAATTTGTTTTGTAATTTTTCCTATGGGCTTTGCACCCAGACTTGTCTGGGGTAAACTGCCTGAGTCTGTGGGGAATGAGCAGCTGCCTGTGAGTGCTATTGAGTACCCAGGACTGTGCATTTTGCAGGATCATAGGATGTGTACCCGGTCCAGTTTGAGAGTGCAGTCCATGTTTTGTAGGTTTCTAGGGAGATTACATAAGGCCTGTGCACTCTTGGGTGGTTTCCAGTTTGTGTAATTGAGAGCATGCATTGTTTGACTGTATTAGGGACCCAGAATGGGAGAGACCTTGACGTGGTTCTTGGGGCTTGACCCACTTGATGCGGTAACTAACATTTCCATTTTTGCTTTTAATCTTAGCTGTGTACTTGCAAGTGAGTGCCAGACTTCCTCTGTCTGTTGTATGTGTATATATAAATATATATATATATATATATATATATATATATATATATATATATATATATAAATGGTTCAAAATCACGCATTTAATTCATGAAACTTTTATATAAATCATCTCTTTCTCCTAATTCAGTTTTGCCTACACATATTTTCTGTAAATATCGCTACAAAATTGAGCAAGAATCGACTTAAAATCACATAGTAGGAAGTTGGGAGTCAAAAAGAAACCATTATGGCAGAAAATACCACCTCAGCTATTTTTTATGATTTGAATAGGGGCTGAAAAGATTCATGTTGAAATAATAAATAAATAAACAAAGCTGCTTACAATTTTTACTGGGTGTTTGTTAAGTAGAAAGGAATCCAGACCACTGTTTGTAAGCACTACAAACTTTAGCAGAATGGAACAAAATTTATTTTCATCATCACATTTTAAAAGATCTCAAATACGATAATAATCACCTGCCATGTGTGGAAGATAA
The DNA here is from genome assembly GCF_027579735.1 of Bombina bombina. NCBI lineage: Eukaryota > Metazoa > Chordata > Amphibia > Anura > Bombinatoridae > Bombina > Bombina bombina. Next base: position 686,365,362 of record NC_069503.1, on the reverse strand, counting down.
ATGTTCCTGTGATATACATATATTAACATTACATTTGCATATACTAATAAAAAGATCCATATTATAGTGATATAATAATTAATAATCACTTATAATGTGTAGAAGTTGAATGTTTTCTTGACAAATACATACATTATATTTGCATATAGTAATTAAATGAACTTAATTTGACTACTCAATGATCATTTCCAGGCATACAATTCTTAATCAGTGATTTTCAATGCATTGCTCATAATATGTAAAGTTGCAAATTACCTATATTCATGGGCATTGGCAAATAAAGTAAATGGAAAAGCTTGTCTATAGACTCATGATTCTGAAATGCATAACCATCTATCATGCTCAACCTGTGTTATCCTGTTTGAAACTGCATTTGTGTTTCATAACAATCGGCTAGATTACGAGTTGTGCGTTAGGGTTAAAAAGCAGCGTTGAGAGGTCCCAACGCTGCTTTTTTAACGCCCGCTGGTATTACGAGTCTTGAAATGACAGGCTCACTGCTCCCTTTTTTTGGCCAGACTTGGAAATACCGCAAATCCACTTACGTCAATTGCGTATCATATATTTTCAATAGGACTTGCATAACGCCGGTATTACGAGGCTAACCAAAAGTGAGGGGTACACCCTCTCCTGTCAAGACTGATACCGCATTTAAAAGTCAGTAGTTAAGAGTTTTACACTACAACGCCGTAGCATAAAACTCTTAACTAAAGTGCTAAAAAGTACACTAACACCCATAAACTACCAATTAACTCCTAAACCGAGGCCCCCACATCGCAAACACTAAAATAAATATTTTAACCCCTAATCTGCCGAACCGGACATCGCCGCCACTATAATAAACATATTAACCCCTAAACCGCCACACTCCCGCCTCACAAACACTATTTAAATATTATTAACCCCTAATCTGCCTGCCCTAACATCGCCGGCACCTACTTACATTTATTAACCCCTAATCTGCCGCCCCCAACGTCGCCGCCACTATATTTAATGTATTAACCCCTAAACCTAACCCCCCTAACTGAAATATAATTTTAATAAATCTACATAAAATTACTATCATTAACTAAATTATTTGTATTTAAAACTAAATACTTACCTGTAAAATAAACCCAAAGATAGCTACAATATAACTAATAGTTACATTGTATCTATCTTAGGGTTTATTTTTATTTTACAGGCAACTTTGTATTTATTTTAACTAGGTACAATAGTTATTAAATAGTTATTAACTATTTAATAACTACCTAGTTAAAATAAAGACAAATTTACCTGTAAAATAAAACCTAACCTATGTTACAATTACACCTAACACTACACTATTATTAAATTAATTACCTAAACCAAATACAATTAATTACAATTTAAATAAATTATCTAAAGTAAGGGAAAAAAAACTACTAAATTGCAGAAAATAATAAAATAAATTCAAGAATTTTAAACTAATTACACCTACTCTAATCCCCCTAACAAAATAAAAAAGCCCCCCAAAATAAAAATGCCCTACCCTACACTAAATTACAAATAGCCCTTAAAAGGGCCTTTTGCAGGGCATTGCCAAAAAGTAATCAGCTCTTTTACCTGTAAAAAAAAAAGTACAAATACCCCCCCAACATTAAAACCCACCACCCACACAACCAACCCTACTCTAAAACCCACCCAATCCCCCCTTAAAAAAACCTAACACTCACCCCTTGAAGATCACCCTACCTTGAGAAGTCTTCACCCAACCAGGCCGAAGTACTCCACGAAGCCAGCAGAAGTGGTCCTCCAGATGGGCAGAAGTCTTCATCCAGGCGGCATCTTCTATCTTCATCCATCCGGCTCGGAGCGGCTCCATCTTCAAGAAATCCGATGCGGAGCATCCTCTTCAAACGAAGTCCAACTGAAGAATGAAGGTTCCTTTAAATGACGTAATCCAATATGGCATCCCTTCAATTCCGATTGGCTGAAAGAATTCTATCAGCCAATCGGAATTAAGGTAGAAAAAATCCTATTGGCTGATGCAGACGGGCTTGCATTCTATTGGCTGATCCAATCAGCCAATAGAATGCCAGCTCAATCCTATTGGCTAATTGGATCAGCCAATAGGATTGAACTTCAATCCTATTGGCTGATTGCATCAGCCAATAGGATTTTTCCTACCTTAATTCCGATTGGCTGATAGAATTCTATCAGCCAATTGGAATTGAAGGTATGCCATCTTGGATGACGTCATTTAAAGGAACCTTCATTCTTCAGTTGGACGTCGTTTGAAGAGGATGCTCCGCGTCGGATGTCTTGAAGATGGAGCCGCTCCACGCCGGATGGATGAAGACTTCTGCCCGTCAGGAGGACCACTTCTGCCGGCTTTGTGGAGGACTTTGGCACGGTTCAGTGAAGACTTCTCAAGGTAGGGTGATCTTCAAGGGGTTAGTGTTAGGTTTTTTTAAGGAGGGATTGGGTGGATTTTAGAGTAGGATTGGTTGTGTGGGTGGTGGGTTTCTTCGGGTAATTAGTTTAAAATTCTTGTAATTATTTTATTATTTTCTGTAATCTAGTGTGTTTTTTTCGTACTTAAAATAATTTATTTGAATTGTAATTAATTGTATTTAGTTTAGGTAATTGATTTAATTATAGTGTAGTGTTAGGTATAATTGTAACATAGGTTAAGTTTTATTTTACAGGTAAATTTGCCTTTATTTTAACTAGGTAGTTATTAAATAGTTAATAACTATTTAATAACTATTGTACCTAGTTAAAATAAATACAAAGTTGCCTGTAAAATAAAAATAAACCCTAAGATAGTTACAATGTAACTATTAGTTATATTGTAGCTATCTTAGTGTTTATTTTATAGGTAAGTATTTAGTTTTAAACACTACACTACAATTAAATTAATTCCCTACATTAACTACAATTAAATACAATTAAATAAAATTATCTAAAGTACAAAAAAAACAAACACTAAGTTACAGAAAATAATAAAATAATTACAAGTTTTTTAAACTAATTACACCTAATCTAATCCCCCTAATAAAATAAAAAAGCCCCCCAAAATAATAAAAAGCCCTACCCTATACTAAATTACAAATAGCCCTTAAAAGGGCCTTTTGCGTGGCATTGCCTCAAAGTAATCAGCTCTTTTACCTGTAAAAAAAGTACAATACCCCCCCAACATTAAAACCCACCACCCACACACCCAACCCTACTCTAAAACCCACCCAATCCCCCCTTAATAAAACCTAACACTAACCCCTTGAAGATCACCCTACCTTGAGAAGTCTTCACCCAACCGGGCCGAAGTCCTCAACGAAGCCGGGAGAAATGGTCCTCCAGATGGGCAGAAGTCTTCATCCACGCTGGGAAGAAGAGTTCCTTCAGACGGGCAGAAGTCTTCATCCAGACGGCAGCTTCTATCTTCATCCATCCGGCGCGGAGCGGGTCCATCTTCAAGACATCCGATGCGGAGCATCCTTCCTGGCCAACGACTACCCGACGAATGAAGGTTCCTTTAAGTGACGTCATCCAAGAGGGAGTCCCTTCAATTCCGATTGGCTGATATAATTCTCAGCCAATCGCAATTAAGGTATGAAAAATCCTATTGGCTGATGCAATCAGCCAATAGGATTGAACTTCAATCCTATTGGCTGATTGGAACAGCCAATAGAATGCAAGCTCAATCCTATTGGCTGTTCTAATCAGCCAGTAGGATTGAAGTTCAATCCTATTGGCTGATTGCATCAGCCAATAGGATTTTTCCTACCTTAATTCCGATTGGCTGATAGAATTCTATCAGCCAATCAGAATTGAAGGGATGGCATCTTGGATGACGTCACTTAAAGGAACCTTCATTCATCAGGTAGTCATCGGCCAAGAAGGATGCTCCGCGTCGGATGTCTTGAAGATGGACCCGCTCTATGCCGGATGGATGAAGATGCTGTCTGGATGAAGACTTATTCCCGTCTGGAGGACCTCTTCTTCCCAGGTTGGATGAAGACTTATGCCCATCTGGAGGACCACTTCGCCCGGCTTCGTTGAGGACTTCGGCCCGGTTGGGTGAAGACTTCTCAAGGCAGGGTGATCTTCAAGGGGTTAGTGTTAGGTTTTATTAAGGGGGGATTGGGTGGGTTTTAGAGTAGGGTTGGGTGTGTGGGTGGTGGGTTTTAATATTGGGGGGTATTGTACTTTTTTTACAGGTTAAAGAGCTGATTACTTTGGGGCAATTTGTAATTTAGTATAGGGTAGGACTTTTTATTATTTTGGTAGGCTTTTTTATTTTATTAGGGGGATTAGATTATGTGTAATTAGTTTAAAAAAATTGTAATTATTTTATTATTTTCTGTAATTTTGTGTTTTTTTCCGTATTTTAGATAATTTTATTTAATTGTATTTAATTGTAGTTAATTTAGGGAATTAATTTAATTGCAGTGTAGTGTTAGGTGTTATTGTAACTTAGGTTAGGTTTTATTTTACAGGTAAATTTGTCTTAATTTTAACTAGGTAGCTATTAAATAGTTAATAACTATTTAATAACTATTGTACCTAGTTAAAATAAATACAAAGTTGCGTGTAAAATAAAAATAAATCCTAAACTAGCTACAACGTAACTATTAGTTATATTGTAGCTATCTTAGGGTTTATTTTATAGGTAAGTATTTAGTTTTAAATAGGAATAATTGAGTTTATTGTAGTAATTTTATTCAGATTTATTTAAATTATATTTAAGTTAGGGGGGTTAGGGTTAGGGTTAGACTTAGGTTTAGGGGTTAAGAACTTTAATATAGTGGCGGCGACGTTGGGGGCGGCAGATTAGGGGTTAATAAGTGTAGGTAGGTGGCAGCGACATTGGGGTGGTAGAGTAGGGGTTAATATATAAAATGTAGGGTTTGGCGGTGTTGGGGGCAGCAGATTATGGGTTAATACATATAATGTAGGTGGCAGATTAGGGTTTAATATTATAATGTAGATGTCGGCGATGTCTCGGGCGTCAGATTAGGGGTTAATAAATGTAAGATTAGGGGTGTTTAGACTCGGGGTTCATGTTAGGGTGTTAGGTGTAGACATACATTTTATTTCCCCATAGGAATCAATGGGGCTGCGTTAGGAGCTAAACGCTGCTTTTTTGCAGGTGTTAGGTTTTTTTCAGCCAGCTCTCCCCCATTGATTCCTATGGGGAAATCGTGCACGAGCACATTTAGCAAGCTCACCGCTACCATAAGCAGCGTTGGTATTGAGGTGAGATATGGAGCAAAATTTTGCTCTCCGCTCACTTTTCTACGGCTAACGCCGGATTTGTAAAAACCCTTAATACCAGCGCTGTCTGTAGGTGAGCGGTGACCATAAACTGCTCGTTAGCATCGCACCCCTGTTACCACAAAACTCGTAATCTAGGTGATATTTATGCAATAAATAAATGTTTAACTGTGTATGTCCTGTAAATATTTCACATTTCAATGTTCTGCACATAGAAGAATATGTTCTATGTATTTTTAAATAGATATTTCTATACATTTCTGGATTTATTTATACCTATTTATAATTTTATATATATATATATATATATATATATATACACAGTATATACAGTATATATATATATATATATATATATATATATATATATATATATATATATATAGGTATAGATATAAAATGCCATCATATATATATATATATATATATATATATATATATATAGTAATATTTATATATGAATAAATAGAACGTATTCTTCTACGTGAAGAAAATTGGAATGTGAAATATTCATATTTTATGTGGGGTTAGCACACTTGAGAATATGCGGGTTTGTGCGCGAGTAGGGTTTTTTTGCACTTTTTTTCTCCTTTGAATTCTATGGGGTAATACAGTATTGCATGCTTGATATTGTTCAGCTTTTTACACTCATCGGATTAGTGTGTGAGCAAAAAAACTGTTTACTTTCAACATATATTACGAGTGCAATCCAACGCGTGCAAAAAGCTTACTTGTAGCTAAATTAACGTTTGAGAGGGAGCGTTAAATAACGTTCAACTTGTAATCTGGCCCTGAGTCTGTAGAACTTCTAACCTCTGTGATTACCTGTATCTAAGCCGCTGCAAACTGCCTCCTTATTTTAGTTTGTTATCTGAATTACGTCTCTTTAAAAATATTTTAAGACTTAACCCCTTAATGACCACAGCACTTTTCCATTTTCTGTCCGTTTGGGACCAAGGCTATTTTTACATTTTTGCGGTGTTTGTGTTTAGCTGTAATTTTCCTCTTGCTCATTTACTGTACCCACACATATTATATACCGTTTTTCTCGCCATTAAATGGACTTTCCAAAGATACCATTATTTTCATCATATATTATAATTTACTATAAAAAAAATTATAAAATATGAGAAAAAAATGGAAAAAAAAACACTTTTTCTAACTTTGACCCCCAAAATCTGTTACACATCTACAACCACCAATAAACACCCATGCTAAATATTTTCTAAATTTTATCCTGAGTTTAGAAATACCCAATGTTTACATGTTCTTTGCTTTTTTTGCACGTTATAGGGCCATAAATACAAGTAGCACTTTGCTATTTCCAAACCATTTTATTCAAGATTAGCGCTAGTTACATTGGGACACTGATATCTTTCAGGAATCCCTGAATATCCCTTGACATGTATATATTTTTTTTAGAAGACATCCCAAAGTATTGATCTAAGCCAATTTTGGTATATTTCATGCCACCATTTCACCGCCAAATGCGATCAAATACAAAAAATCGTTCACTTTTTCACAAACTTTCGGTTTCTCACTGAAATTATTTACAAACAGCTTGTGCAATTATGGCATAAATGGTTGTAAATGTTGTCTCTGGGATCCCCTTTGTTCAGAAATAGCAGACATATATGGCTTTGGCATTGCTTTTTGGTAATTAGAAGGCCGCTAAATGCCGCTGATCACCACACGTGTATTATGCCCAGCAGTGCAGGGGTTAATTAGGGAGCTTGTAGGGTTAATTTTAGCTTTAGTATAGTGTAGCAGACAACCCAAAGTATTGATCTAGGCCCATTTTGGTATATTGCATGCCACCATTTTACCGCCAAATGCGATCAAATAAAAAAAAAAGTTGAATTTTTCACAATTTTAGGTTTCTCACTGAAATGATTTACAAACAGCTTGTGCAATTATGGCACAAATGGTTGTAAATGCTTCTCTGGGATCCCCTTTGTTCAGAAATAGCAGACATATATGACTTTGGTGTTGCTTTCTGGTAATTAGAAGGCCGCTAAATGCTGCTGCGCATCACACGTGTATTATGGCTAGCAGTGAAGGGGTTAATTAGGTAGTTTGTAGGGAGCTTGCAGGGTTAATTGTAGCTTTAGTGTAGAGCTCAGCCTCCCACTTGACACATCAGACCCCCTGATCCCTCCCAAACAGCTCCCTTCCCTCCCCCACCCCACAATTGTCCCCGCCATCTTAAGTACTGGCAGAAAGTCTGCCAGTACTAAAATAAAAGTTTTTTTTATTTTTATTTTTATTTTTTTAAAGCATATTTAGATATGCTGTTGTGTAGCAACCCCCTTAGCCCCCAACATCCCTGATCCCCCCCCAAAACAGCTTTCTAATCCTCCCCATCTGCCTTATTGGGGGCCATCTTGGGTACTGGCAGCTTGCAAAATAAAAAGGTTTTTTTTGTTTTTATTTTTATTTTCTGTAGTGTAGCTTCCCCCTTCCCCACAGACCAACCCCCACCACCTGCCTGATCTTTTTTTTGTCCAACTTTTTTTCCCCTTTTCTGTTCATTTTACTGTTACTTTTTCTGCAGTGCAGCGGTTCCCACCCGCTCCCTCCCGTGCACGCGCCCGCCCCTACCCTCCCGTGCACACGCCCGTGTGCGCCCCCGGGCATACCCGCCCCCCGATCCCGCCCCCCTCAGCATCATCCAGGGCCATCGATGGCCGCCACCCGCCTCCCACACTGGCTCCCACCCACCAACGAACCTAGCCGTTAATGTCCAGTGCAGAGAGGGCCACAGAGTGGCTCTCTCTGCATCGGATGGCTAAAAATGGTTATTGCAGGATGCCTCGATATCGAGGCATCACTGCAATAACCGGAAAGCAGCTGGAAGCGAGCAGGATCGCTTCCAGCTGCTTTCCACACCGAGGACGTGCAGGGTACGTCCTCAGGCGTTAACTGCCTTTTTTGTGAGGACGTACCCTGCACGTCCTCGGTCGTTAAGGGGTTAAAAAAATAAGCATATTAAAGAGTAAGACCATTATTATTATATTTTTTTCTTTTGTTGTATAGTTTCTGACACATTGGCATCACTTGCTGGTGACAAGGTAAAAACAAATGTCTGTTCGCCTAAGCAAAAACCATCACTAATCTTTATATAATTTTATAGCAGTTATAAACTGTTTGGGCCACTTTAATTTGATCATCTTCTTATTTCCTTACATGTTAAAACCTTATTTGGTTAATGACTATGTTCTAAGTATATTATGCCTAGGAACATATGTTTATGGAATGAAAATAAATATCTATAAATATAAATAATAATGAAGCCATAAAACTATTGGAAACCGTACAACTGAATATTATGATTAGCATGAACAACAAAATAGAAATCACGCATCATTTCAGTTTTATATAAATGCAAATGGAGTCAGAGAGGTATATTTATTATAGTGTGAGTGGACATGATATGACGTAGCGTATCATGTTCGCTTCACATCGATAAATGCCGACAGCATATGCTGTCAGCATTTATCATTGCACCAGCAGTTCTTGTGAACTGCTGGGCAATGTGGCCCCTTGCAAATTTGCGGCCGCTAGCAGGGGGTGTCAATCAACCCGATCATATTCGATCGGGTTGATTTCTGTCCGCGACCTCAGAGCAGGTGGACAAGTTATGGAGCAGCGGTCTTTAGACCGCTGCATCATAACTTTTGTTTCTGGCGAGACTGAAGGCTCGTGCAGAAAGAGGGGCATCAAGCTCCATATGGAGCTTGATAAATCGGCCCCAGAATGTATACATTTAGGGCCAGATTACAAGTTGAGCACAAAATATCTTTCTGTGAAAGCGATATTTGCACTCAACTTAGTAATACCAGCGCACACAAATGTGCGCTGGTATTGGAAGTGAGATGCATTGTGCTCACAAGAGCACGCTTCCATAGGCTCCAATGGGAGCCTCGTTCGCATGCCGCGAGGCAGGTCATGAGAACTAGCGCAATGAAATGGCAGCAAATATAAATATATATGTATTTGAATATAGTATTCACAGTTCCCACACCTCTGATGAAGAAGAGTCTGTCTCTTTTAAACTCGTAAGGCTGATAGTTTTTTTCTAAGTGGGATGCCTGGCTTCTGAGATTACGTTGCAGCTATGTTCTTCCTAATGGGAAAGAGTCTACAGCCGCATTCATTACTTTTGGGAAATAAGAACCTGGCCACCAGGAGGAGGCAAAGACACCCCAGTCAAAGGCTTAAATACTCCTCCCACTTCCCTCACCCCCGAGTCATTCTTTGCCTTTCGTCCCAGGAGGTTGGCAGAGAAGTGTTAGAATTTGTTTTGTCTCTTATGGAGGGTACTACTCTTCGCAATGGGACAGGAGTTTTAAGTAACCCTATAAGCTTCTCACTGAGGGCCTGGATGAAAGTTAGAGTCTGGAGATGCAGAGGGAGCTTCCCTTTGCGACACCATCCCGACTCATATTAACAGCTCCTACAGCAATCGGCATTGACGAGTTTGTCAGGAGTGATGCTACGACCTGTCCACTGCGTAGATTCTGGTAAGATCGTTTAATTTTTTTTTTACATAATGCGAACACAGAAGACAGGGTCACAGTGTGGCGCCTTTTATCTTTATAGAATCAAGGGTTAATATCTCCTTAGGGTAATTATTGAACAGGGGGGAATAATAATCTTATATGTTTATTTGATTTTATGCTGCTTTATGTGTGAGATGTTATGAGCTCTTAGGCTGTTATGGAATATACAGGTTTTGCTTTCATTTTGAGAGCCATACAGCTTACAAGCTTGGCGCGCTTTCTTTCATAGCAGGAACGGTCTATGTGATTTATTCCCTCCTTCATGACTATCAGAGGAGTCATACATCTCTGTACTGTCTGGGTCATAGGGGGTGGTGAGTGCCTCAGCCATTGAGGTATAGAGGTGCCGTTATGCTATTAAAACAAAAAAAAAAGAAGGATGTTTTATTTCTCTAGTTCTCCTGTTATTGCCCTAGTGATGGAGGATTAATTTCTTGAGAGGGCACTCTCTCTATTCCCTGTGAATTGTCCTTCTGGACTTAGTTCTATGCAGCTAGTAGTTTATTGGGTAGTACAGCTGCCTTGCAGCGGATGGGTTGCAGAATGTGACCGGCTGCAGCTATTGCACATTGACTGTGTATTGGCTAGCTGTTTTTATGAGAACTTTTGGTCTTCCTCTGTTGTCTCCGTGTGAGTTAGGTCTCCTTTTAGGGACCTTGGTTCCCCTCCGGGATATGGTCGTTCCCTGTTAGGGGTGCTGGGCATGGTCTCCTTGGGCTCTGCTCGGAGCTGGGGATGCTGTGTGTCCTTTTCTCTCTATGATCCTCTGATTGTATGGAGGTGATGCGGAGATCAGCCTTTGCTCAAGTGATTTTGGCCTCTGCGTATCCCCTTGCTTGTTGTCCTGCGGCTGTTTGAGAGTCTATGGGCTCTAGTGTCGTTGTACGACTTTTAATGTCTTAGTTCCTTTGGAGCATTGGACTTTGGCAAGGGGTGGTCTCTTCCTAGGGTCGGGTCTTGCGAGTTATCTCGTTATCCAGCTTTATCTGGATATTGCATTGATATCTCCCTGTGGTCTGTTTTTTTATATCAGATGGGATGTTAAGTTCTTGGATATTGTTTGTTTAAACAATTGGGGGCTCTGTTCTGTTTTTCTCCCTGGTGTTTCCTGTTGCTGAGGTTTCGCTCAGTGTTTTCTTTTGTGGAGTTGTTGTCGGACTTTTTGGTTCTATGTCCTTTTACTTGGACTAATTGACCTGGTAACTGTTGGCCAGGTTGTCTGAGTGCTGATGCTCATTGGGCTGGACTTAAGCCTTTATGGTCGGTTTGCCTTGGTCAGCTTGCTATGGTAACCTTATGGATTCACTGCTGTGCAGGTGAATGGGATTGCAGTGTCTCTACAGCTATTGCACATTCGATGTGTGTTAACAAACTAATTCCTTAGGGGGATTCCTTCCAAGTTCATCTGCATTGGAGATTGATCTCTCCTTTAGCCTGTGGCTTTGTGTCTTGTGGGCAAGTGCTCTGCCTTTTTTGCATCAACCCTTTCTTAGGGTGGGGGGGGGGCTTATTCTCCTTCTTATGGAGGTGTGGTCCTTTTTCTATGGATTCTCTTGGCTTAAGGAGGTTGGAACTGAGAGTAAACCTTTCAGAGTAAGGTGTTTTTCTCTGGGTTGTTCAATCTGGAGTCTTGCTGGCTCCATGGCTCCATGGCAAGACTATGGTCGGACTTTTGTTAGATTTCTTTGGGTCTATGGCCTTGTCGTCTGTTTCTAAGGAGTCAGTTGGCACCTGTGCTCTGTTGGGATGGCGATGGCTCGTTTTTGATGTGGTGTTGGGGTTCTTCTGTTCTTCTGTTTCAGACCTGCCAATACTTGGGCTGGCTCAGCTGGGAGTGGGTTCTTAGATGCGTTATCATCTTCAGGATCTAGGTTGGCATAGTATATAGCTCCATTGGCTTGCAGGCAGAAGGTCCAGGGTTACCATACACTTTCGGGTTCTGGGTGTAACCTCTCTCTCTCTGAGGGTGCAGTGGGCCTCATTGAGGTTATGTGCTTCCCCTTTTTGGAGCCCTGTGTGTAGGTCTGGCAGCTTTGATTGCCTAGAGTGGGCCCTCTGTCTGGGAGTTTTCATTTGCAATCTGTTCTCTTGCTGGCCACTTTTTACTTCTCAGCAAGTATTCTTCTGTTCCATCCTGATGATGGCTGCATGTTCTTGAATCAGGGTTTTTTCGTCCTGGTCTGTTACACATTCTTTTTTGTCTGAATACTTTAGTATTCTTAGTTCTGACAATGTGAGGACTTGTCTTCAGTTGTCTTTCGGTGCTTTGCATTATGTTGAGAGAAGGGTTTCTCTGTTTAGATGCCCAGTCCTAAACCTCTGGTTTCTGCTTGGTCTGGGCATAGCCTCCCCTTGTCTGCCAGGATCCATTTGGATCTTTGTGAGCTGGGCTCGCTATTGGGGGTTTTCCTTTTATGGATTTTGTGGAGACCTTTCGTTTCCCTCTGGTTCTTCCTTGCCCTTGGGGAGTTTAGCCTGGTGTTCCCCTCTTTAGTGGGGGTGAGCAGTGAGGGACAGACTGTTGGGCAACAATGTCTCCTGGAGGACTGTTGGCTCAGTTGAGTCCGATTTTGCGGTCTCTAGCTAGGCTTCTGGACTATCTGCTCGTTAGTGTCCTTGGGGCCTTTCCTTTTTAAAGTTTTCTCAGCTTTGGGCAAAGCGGGGTTTTTTGTTAAGTAGTGGTTTCAGGCTTGGGGCTCTCAGAATGGGCCGCCTATTGTACCCTCCCATTTTGGCATTCAGTGTCCTCTTTAGCTTGGGTATGGTTTTCCCAAAAGTAATGAATGGGGCTGTGGACTCTTTCCCATTAGGAAGAAAAACATAAATTATGCTTACCTTATAATTTCATTTTCTTCCGTGGGAAAGAGTCCCCAGCCCCCCGCCCGTGGGGCATTTTAGTTGTATTCTTCTGGCACATTTTCACCCTGATATTTCTTCTACTGTTCCTTGTTCCACAGCAGAATGAATGGGGGATGAGGGAAGTGGGAGGAGTATTAAGCCTTTGGCTGGGGTGTCTTTGCCTTCTCCTGGTGGCCAGGTTCTTATTTCCCAAAAGTAATGAATGCAGCTCTGGACTCTTTCCCACGGAAGAAAATGAAATTATCAGGTAAGCATAATTTATGTTTTTTATCATCTTTTTGTATTTGCGGTACCGCTACCTGGATTTGTGTTTCCAGACCTCCTGTTGGTGTTTTGGATCGCTTTTATGTACATGTATGGATTTTTTTAAGATGTGCATATGATACCTCATACATATTGAGGTTTAAAAGTGTGATTACCGTTTCTATAGGTCACACTTATTTGCATTTGTCTGACAATTATTTTATCAACCAATAAAACGGTATTATACTATTTATCTTTCTTGATGTTTTTGTCTCTCAAGAATTGATATTAATATCCTTGCTACATCGCCTTTTTTTCTAACACCCCACAGCTGCCAACTTTAGCTCCCAAAAACTGCCTAGTGCAGTAATTTAAAAAAAATTGCTACAATATTTTATTTGCAAAAAGGCACTACACATTTCCTGTTTGCGGGCGCACGATAAATTAGTGCTCCAGTTGTAATATAGCCTTTATAAGGTGAAGAGAATCTAAGTGAACACACAGCCATGGCTATGTAATGAATACATACAAGTAAAGAATAAATATCACATTTTGGGGTAGGTGATAATTTACTATTGTATTCTGTATGTCCGTTAAGTGAATATACATTATAGTTCTACAGCTAAACAAACTTTATTGAGACTACAATAAAATATTAATTCAATCACTTAATTATTGCATTTTTGCATGCGAGGCTGATGATAATATATCTATGATGTTCTTCACTGCTTCTCTAATATGTGAGCTATCAATAAGATAATGTTATTTTCAATCAATTCTACATTTTAAAAAAAATAGCTCACAAGTTAATACTTGTTATTCCACTAACTGTGGGATGATCTAACTTTGATCTTATTCTCTCTGACATGTTGGCAGACATTACCTACCCTATACTTTCTGGATTATATTGACAAGCATTGTTATATGAATTGTGTTAAAGGAATAGTCTAGTCAAAATTAAATGTTCATGATTCAGATAGAGCATGAAATTTTAAGCAACTTTCTATTTTACTTCTATTATCAATTTTTCTTTGTTCTCTTGGTATCTTTATTTGAATGCAAGCTTAGTTGCTGGCCCATTTATGGTTCAGCACCTGGGTAGCACTTGCTGATTGGTGTCTAAATGTAGGTTCTGAACCAAAGACGGACTGGCTCCTAGGCTTACATTCTTGCCTTTTCAAATAATGATAGCAAGAGAATGAAGAATAATAATAGGAGTAAATTAGAAAGTTGCTTAAAATTGCCTGCTCTATCTGAATCATGAAAGTTTAATTTTGACTAGACTATTCCTTTAAGAAGGATAGCGAATGCTTGTATCCACTTATTAAGTGACATTTGGGGTAAGAATTACTCCAGACCCTAACTATTTCTACAAGGATCCTTACAGGTAAGCTGTCTTCCTAAGAACAAACATTCTGATTGCTTCTAATATTAACTAGCTAATACCGTAAATCAATTATTAAATTTCTTTCTGAAACACCAAAATTATAATATCTACAATACTCAATATTCAATTGAAATATCATTAATATAGATAACTAATTATGGCGTTGAACACAATCTATTGGCTACGTAACTTGCGGCTCTTTTTTAGGCCAATAAGGCTACTTTTCAATTTGACACAATCACAATAGCTTGTATTCGTCTCTTTCACACACTTGAAAACAGAATTTTGGATCCTTGATAAAACCCCTATTTCGCCTATGGGACCAAAAAGTTTTTGGAGATCACAAAACATTTTCGAGTAACTTTACAACACTTTTTGTCCAATTTTGCCATTTTAAATTTGACACCTCTAGGCACTTGATATGTACTCGAAAGAGCATTTTAGACATCTTTACAACTATTTTTTTTTTTTTTTTAAAAAGAGCTTTATTGAAAAAATAAACAGAAATAACAGGCTTCTTCAGACAGTGATACAATATTGTTAAGTCACTACAATACAGGCATATAGTATGTTAAGGGGCCCAAGCGGGTCTGGATAATTATATTAGGGAGTGACAGATAAACATCTTCAATAGCAATGACCATAAAGCCTACATTACTCATTTAGCTCTACATTACATTTTCTACTTTTTTCTTTGATCATACGCCCTGTCCTCAACTGAGGACATGGTATACCAATAACATTAATACACAGTTTCACATCAGGTCTATTATCATAATACAGAATATGTTAACATGTTCTAGTGATCTGCAGAGCAACAGGGCTATGAAGTCCACACTCCTCCAGAGAATACATAGCCTTAGGGGGGGGGGGGGGGGAAGGGAAGGAGGGGGGGGCGGTCTGGGGGTTGTGGGGAGAGGAAAAAAAAACCAGGACATCTGTCAAGGACACAAATATCATGTGTCCTCCTCTCTGCTCTCACGGAAGGGTCCCATCATCCTTCAGGGCTGGTCCCCTTCCACATATGCAGCAGCATCTCATAGACCTCCAATGTTGAAGTCTTTACATAGTGCTACTTTTCAAGGAGTAAGACATTTTGCACATTTTGTCTCCAATCCTCTAACGTGGGGATCTGGTTTGTCTTCCAACGAAGTGGAATCAGATTTTTTGCCCCTGTTAACATTAACATTAGAAGGGTCTTTTTCAAAGGGTTCTGTATTCGGTCAGAAAAATGAAATAATAGGGTTTCAGGTGTCTTTGAGATCTCTAACTCTAATATGCTTTGAATCTCTCCCCACACTGAGGACCAAAAACCCTCTAGTAGCGGGCAGTCCCACCAAATATGCAACAAAGAGCCTGTCTCGCCACAGCCTCTCCAGCATTTATCAGAGACTCTAGGATAGATTCTCTTTAGCCTAGATGGTGTGAGGTACCATCGGCTTAACAACTTATAGTGGGACTCTTGTGTTCGTGCTGAGACTGAAAGGGTCTTTGTGGCCTGGAAAATCCGTTGCCATTCCTCTTTTGTGAATTCGGAGCCCAGTTCTTTGTGCCACATTTTGGTATAATTTGGGAGGGGACTGTCAACTGGGTGTAGAAGTAAAGTATAAATGGTTGAGACCAAATGTTTAGATGCTGTTTGCTTTGTACAAAGTGTTTCAAAAGGTGTAAGATCTCTCACTAATTGTGATCTGTGCTTATGAGTGTTAATATAATGCCCTATTTGTAAGTAAACGAACCATGGAACAGGTACGTCGGGGTGATCCATCAGAATCTCTTCTCTAGTCCTCAGTCTCCCCGCTGTCACAAAAGTAGCCACTCGGTTAGGGAAAGATTTAGCCTGATCTAAGGGCAGTCTGGCCCGCAGAGGCAAATCCGGGTTCCAGTGTATCGGTGTCAAGGGAGAATACGGAGCGGAGATATGAGTATCCACTCGGATCGCACTATCCCATGTGGTAAATAATTCCTCCAGCAGGGGAAAGTCATGTATATGTGATGGTCTCTATTTATCGCCAATCCACAGGAGAGGTGCCAATTCCATCCCTTGTAGAATATCTCTGTCAACACCAACCCAATCTTTCTGGGGATTTCCCTGACACCATTCAACCACCCTCTGCAAAATCACTGCTTTTCTGTACAAACTTAGATCCGGGAGGCCTAAGCCACCCGTATCTCTCAGGAGAGTCATTGTCACTCTGTTGATTCTGGGTCTCACACCCATCCATATATATTCCTCTATTTGTCTCTGAAGTGCCGCAAGAAAAGCACGGGGGAGCGGAATAGGTAGTGTTTGAAACAGATATAATAATCTGGGAAGCACGTTCATTTTCACTACACTTATTCTCCCCAACCATGAAATAGTTTTATGTTTCCAAGATGATAAGTCGGCCGCAACCGCACGTCTAAAAGCCACATAATTGGCTTCAAATAAATCAGACATGGAAGTAGTCAGGTAGATTCCCAGATATTTTAAGTGTTTGCCATTTATCTGAAATGGGCTGTGTACTGATAACCAATGCTTAACGGACGGGGCCAAGTTGACCCCCAATACTTCCGACTTAGATGCGTTGAGAAGAAAATTGGAGACCTCTCCATATCTAGCAAATTCTTGCAACAGAGCCGGGATTAAAGTCTCCAAGTCCGATAATGTAAATAGCAAGTCATCTGCGTACATTATTATTTTATACTCTCTATTTCTTAATAAGTACCTTTTGACTTGGCAATTGTCTCGAATGTTTCATGCCAGAGCCTCCACCGAAATGGCAAATAGCAGGGGCGACAAAGGACACCCCTGTCTGGTTCCGTTAGCAATTGTCACAAGGTCGGAGAGAACACCATTAACCCAAATCCGGGCATTTGGTGCAGAGTAAAGGCTGAAGACCGTCCTGAGAAAACGGTCCCCAAAGCCCATTTTTTCTAATGTGCATCTTAGGAACTGCCAACTTACCCTGTCAAACGCTTTTTCAGCATCCGTGGAGAGCAGGGTGAGCGGCAGTCCCCCCCGTTCAGAATGTGTGATCAACTGCAATACTTTAAGGGTATTGTCCCTCGCCTCCCGTCCCGGGACAAACCCAACCTGATCTAGTGCAATCAGACCTGGTAAAAATCTATTTACTCTGTTCGCTAAGGCTTTCGCCAGAATTTTCACATTGGTATTCAATAGTAAAATTGGCCTATAGCTTTACGGCTTATCAGGCGGTTTACCCGGCTTAGGGATTACAGTGATGTGTGCCGCCAACATGGAGGGTGGCAGCGTCCCCGCATCCGCCAGAGAATTGAACAAGGTCTGCAGATGTTGCAATAACCCCGTCAAAAAGGTCTTATAATATTTAGCTCCTAGTCCATCGGGGCTGGGGTATTTTCCATTTGGAAGAGTTTGTAAGGCGTCTTTTATCTCCTCTTGAGTCAGAGGAAACTCCAGGAACTCCGCCGCCCCCACGTCAAGGGACAGAAGATTTGTATTATTAAGATATTCCAACGCTAAGCGTCGCTGATAAGACACATCTAGGGGTTGAGCCCCAGATAAGGATTTAAGATTATAAAGGCCGCTGTAATAGGAACGGAAAACCTCTGCTATGCCAAGACTATCCCTGTGTATCTTATTCTTTTCATCTTTCATTGAGTATACATAAGATTTTAGTTGGGTTCTCTTAAGTGTCCTTGCCAGTAATTTACCCGCCTTGTCCCCTCCTTCATAGTACGTCTGCTTAAGCCAGGTCGCTATCTTATGGTTTTCATCTTGGAGAAGTTGTCTAAAGTCAAGTCTAGCCTGCTTCAATTTAGCTTCACTGTAAACTACACAGAGGGTCTTTTTTATGTTGTTCTTCTAGCGTCATAATCTCGCACAACAACTGATTATATTTTTCATTTTTTTGTTTCTGAATTCTAGCTTTGTGCTTAATAATGTGGCCGCGAATAACACTTTTATGCGCCTCCCAGACAGTAGTCAGGGGTAATTCGTCTGTCATATTAATATCAAAGTAGTCTGTCATGTGAGAAGTGATGTCTTCAACAACTCCGGGATAACTCAAGAGCGTGTCATCTAGTCTCCAAGTAAAGGAGGTTGCTGGTGTTTCGGGCCATAACATCTCAAATGAGACTGGAGCGTGGTCTGACCATGTGATTGACGCTATGTCACTACACCGAACATATTCTATCCCCTGCGAGTCCGTAAAGAAGAAATCTATACGGGAGTATTTCTTATGTGGGTTGGAGTAGAATGTATACTCTGCTTCTGTAGGGTGTAATGTGCGCCAGATGTTGTGCAATAAATGACTTTTTAGTGTTGAATTAATATGTTTCAATACATAATGTGGCACGCTGGAAAGGCCATTAAAGGTATCTTGTCTTGGATTAAGTGGTGCATTGAAGTCCCCTCCCAAAATCACAACACCCTTAGAGTGTTCAAACAATTTGCTCGAGAGAGCCCTGAAAAAAGTATGCTGCGCAACATTTGGAGCGTAAATGTTAATCAGAGTTATCTGAATACCATGAAGGAGGCCCACCACTATAATATATCTCCCGTCTCTGTCTCTCACAATATCTTGTGTTCGGAAAGGTATCTTATGGTGTATCAAAATGCCTACTCCGTTTGGTTTACGAGGGCCCGATGAGGAAAGGGCAGTAGGGTATCTATGGTTGTGCCATTTAGGCTCTTTGTGTTTAACAAAATGTGATTCCTGAATGAAAACATTATCACCCCATAATTTATGTAATTCCCTGGTAACCATAGATTGTTTACCGGGGCTGTTCAGACCCTTTACATTAATTGTCAAAAACTTTAGGGGGTGGATTTTTGGTTTATTCCGCTGGGAGGTCATTGCGAGAAGAGAAAAAAAAAAGGAAGGAAGATAAGGGGAGGGAGAAGAGGGAAGGGGGGTGAGGTAGGATATAACAAGAGTGAGAAATTAGGTTATCAGGCAATATAAGTTTCTCGGCTAATGAAAACCGAGGACACAAGGGTAGGTATTGGTTATTTAGATATTAGGGAGCTTTCAAATCTCCCGAGGAGTGCAGACACAACAAAATTGTAATTAGGTGTAAACTACTATATATCAACCACAGCAAAAACACCAGCAGACCAACACGCCCTTTTAAAGGGTTTGCTTAAAGGGACAGTCAACACCAGAATTTTTGTTATTTAAAAAGATAGATAATCCCTTTATTACCCATTCCCCAGTTTTGCATAACCAACACTGTTATATTAATACACTTTTTACTGCTGTGACTAACTTGTATCTAAGGCTCTTCTGACCGCCCCTAATCACATGACTTTTAGTTATTATCTATTGACTTGCAGTTTAGCCAATTAGTGCAGTGTCTGCCACAACTCACGGGCGTGCTCACAATGCTATCTATATGGTTTACCTGAACTACTCTCCCCTGCTGTGAAAAGCAAATACAAAAGCATGTGATTAGAGGCGGCCTTCAAGGGCTTAGAAATTATCATATGAGCCTTTCTAGGTTTGCTCTCAACTAGAATACCAAGAAAACAAAGCAAAATTGTTGATAAAAGTAAATTGGAAAGTTGTTTAAAATTACATGCCCGATTTGAAAAATAAAAGTTTTTTTGGGCCTTGACTGTCCCTTTAAGGGAATATGCCTATGGCCGACCTGTTGAAACAAGATGTACATGACCATACATGTCAACATAACATTACAACATTATCTCAGTTTGACAACCATATTTATTACATTATGAATAAACAAAAAGAACCGTAAGTTAGAACCAAGGAGAATATATGTGATCACAAGGGGATTACCTGTTGAAGCAGCACAACCTCCCCCTCCCAATCAACATATTTTAACACAGTAAAAATAAGACAATGTCAATACAGATGTGATCTCTCACATTGGTAGTATATTTGAAACTGATTTTTAATATGTCCAACACCATTAGGTGTATACTGCCAAGATTTAGTCTAGAGTCCTCCGGCAGAGCGGAAGTGTTTGGGTACCTCATTAAGTGAACACATTTTTCCTTAGTATGGTGACTTAGAATAACAGAACAGTATGACATTAAAAAGAAAACAATTTAAGATCATATTTTATACTAACTTCCTGTTAATCAGATTTATTTGAAAAGTCAAGTCCCACTCCCGTCCTATGAGCCCGGAGGGGCCTCCTAGGATTTCTTACCTAACCCTTCAGGATTGGACACTGTTCTCGTCCGTGCTCGAAGATGCACTTGGCCCAGTTTCTGGGTGTGGGACTGCAATGCCCAATGTTGAGCAAAACATTTCCAAATCTGACAGCGACCGATATATTGCTGTCTTGTCTCCGTTGGTGGCCACCAGACATGTGGGAAATCCCAATCTATAAAGGATTTTATTGTCCTGCAAAACAGATGTGAGAAAGTGAAGTTCCCTGCGTTTCTGCAAAGTGGCGGGGCACAAGTCTGCGAAGATTTGCAGGGAGAACCCTGCATGTTGAACTGAGTGTTTATTTCTGCTGCATCTAATTGTTTCCTCTTTATCTCTGTAGTTCAATAATTTGAGGATAAGATCCCGTGGGGGAGCCTTTGGAGAAGGTTTGGCGCTCAGTGCCCTGTGTGCTCTTTCTATAACTATCTCAGGTGCTAGCGGGGTTCCCTTAATCATTCTGAAAAGGTCCTGCAAGTATCCCTGCAGTGCAGCTGGATTGATTGATTCTGGAATACCCCGTATTCTCAAGTTGTTCCGCCGACTGCGGTTGTCGAGGTCTTCTATCCTCTCCAAAAGGCCTTGGATAACATTTGTGTTTTGTTGCGTTTGGGATGTATTCTCTTTTAGCTGCTCCTGCAACGTGTTATGCGAAGCTTCAACAGTGGTGATTCTTTGTGAGAGTTCAGTGACATCACGTTTCAATTCACTAAACAAATTTTTGATGTCAGCAGCAATCTCCTTTATATCTTCCTTAGATGAGAGGCATTTAAAATCCTCTTTTGTGACATATTGTGATGGAACAGAAGCAGGCGTGATAGTTGCATCTTCCCTATGGGACATTTGCGCTTGGTCATCTTCACTTATTTGTGTATCCGTGCTCTTAATATAATAATTCATATTTCTTGTTTTTGTCCCCTTGTCTGCGCCAGTCTGCTTTTTTGTGCCATAATTACTCCCTGTCCTGTGTATTGTTGTCTAAGACACCAGTAGGGCTCCACTTGTTGTAGTGGG
Source organism: Bombina bombina (assembly GCF_027579735.1). Classification (NCBI taxonomy): domain Eukaryota; kingdom Metazoa; phylum Chordata; class Amphibia; order Anura; family Bombinatoridae; genus Bombina; species Bombina bombina. Next base: position 686,343,919 of record NC_069503.1, on the reverse strand, counting down.
TATTATTAATGAGGCTTGTGTTAACCCTTAGGTATGGCAGCTCTTGGTACAACTTTAAATATTGTATAAATTGCAATCTGATTGAGAAAGGGAAATATATACTAATTTTGGCAACTTATTGAGAAGTGTAGTTTTCAAAAGCCAATAGCTGTAATGCTACCTCTAGGCTTAAGCTGTGTAATGTGCTGCTGCAGCTATTGGCAACTAGGAGCTCTATCTTTATTTTATTGCTGCGTCACATGTGATTTCAGTCTACCCGGTACCTTACACCACTGATCCTACTGACACTAAGCCTCTGTTGTAGCAATATTAACAGACTTTAATAGGGCTTAGAAAATATAAGGTGCTTTTTAAGACGGTTTCCTCCCCAAGTCTTCCTGCACTGACTTATGCGTTGCCCTTATGCCTGTGGTGCTGTAATAACTCAAGATGCTGTCCCCAGCACAACGGCTCAAATCAAGCTCACACAATCTAATACCAAGTAAATTACTGACCGGGTCTCTTGTTAATATTGTCCTTCAGTTGCGCAGGTCCCTTGTTTTTGCCCTGGGCTCCGGTGCTTATGAAGTGCCTCTGAGCCTACCCGGTCTCCTTCTCCAGGCTCCTCTATTGTGATATACGGTTGCACTTGCGATCACAGCAGATCAAGCGGTTGTGCTCTCCACAGCAGGCACCAGCTCCCTGATTACTGACCGGTTCTCTTGTTAATATTGTCCTTCAGTTGCGCAGGTCCCTTGTTGTTGCGCTGGGCTCCGGTGCTTATGAAGTGCCTCTGAGCCTACCCGGTCTCCTTCTCCCGGCTCCTCTATTGTGATATACGGTTGCACTTGCAATCGCAGCAGATCAAGCGGCTGTGCTCTCCACAGCAGGCACCAGCTCCCTGATAGACACTTAGAACGTCCGCGCAAGGCCCAAGCTCCTCTTACGGCCACTGCCGTATGCCTACTGTACGGTATTCTTTTATTCAGCTCAAGTTCAAGTTTTAATTACACAATTGTTCTTCTCTTGAATTCTGTTTGATGGACTAGCATTTCTCCTCGGCTCTCAGGTTCAAGAATTTCTATCTTTCAGGTCATTAGTTAAACTTTGCACACATTTGGTCGGCCTTTGGCTCAGGAGCACTAAAAAACACGGCCATTCTCCGGCACAGCCGGGCTCTGCCCCCCTTTACAACTATTTTATAGCTATGTCCAAGCAGTTTATTATCTGGCACATGTTCAAAACACTCTCTCTGAAATGGCAACAGGAGACATTCTAGATGTTTATTAACATATAAGATACCTATTCATTAAAGCTCCTTTCATTCTTATTGGAGAGGATGTATACAGTGAACAGGGTGCACATTCAGCTATGTATATATACATATATACTTGTGATGACTATGTGATATCCTGTACAGCTAAAGGGATCTGAAATACAAGTCACTTCAGGACACCAACATTTACAAATGTTATTCTGCACTACAGTATTGACATTATTAAAATCATATTTTTAAAAGGGATTGCTAATTGCTACTTTCATAGAAACCTTTTGCAATCTGTTTCCATCTGCACCACTGCTAAACCATCTGAATACATATTTTAGGTTGTCAGGATGGGCAGATTGTGCACTATTTTTTTATCCCTATATGGCCACTTTTCAACTTTGCCTTTGACAATATTTATTTATATTGTTAGTTCAAGCACCGTTGTGTGTATGTCCCTGCTTATTGGAGAGTAAAAATTGAGTTTCAAGGGTAGTGGAAAGCTTCAGAAATTAAAAAAAAAAAATAATGTAAAAATGACAAAAAAATAAATAATAGATGTAAACTAATAAAATATAAATGGCAATTTGAAGTTTTAAACAATGTTTGCTTCTAAAATTACTATAATGTCCTTTTAAATGAGATTGTGGTTTGTGACCAGGTTTTTATACACTTTTAAACTCATTCACAAGAGTGTCTTTTGTTGGTTCCTACATTATTAAACTTGTAATCTGTAACAAACATGTGTGACCATGACTTCAATTATGTAGGTGCAGGTACTTTTAAACATACTCTTGTGAACGAGTTTGGACTTATATGGATGTCCATCCCCAATAGAAAAATTGTTAAAAGGTGCAATCTCATTTAAGGGTCTCCTAGAAAGATAAAGGCCTAGATTACAAGTAGCGTGCTATCAAGATTGTGGAACTGTGATATTCATATTGTAACATGAACTATAGTATGTACAGCATATCAAATTGTGCATGTACCATGACGATAGATATATGATTGATAGATAGATAGATAGATAGATAGATAAATAGATACAGAGTAAGGACATCTACATTCTCATATATACACATATATACAAATACATATTATATACTGTATGTATAAATGTAAAAACTTATTGTTATTATTAGGACCATATTATATATAATATTATTTAAACATAGTTACATTTCTGCTAGTAGTTAATCTTGAAAGTACAGTGTTATAGTTTATACTGCCCTCATTGCATGTCTCGAAACAATGAATTAAATGTCACATAGTATACATGGTGGAGCAAAGGAGTGTCTAATTAATGTAGGCTATTAAACACCTACATGATTTGCAGATTAAGCCTAAAAGTAGATTAGTCTAATAATATGTGTCAATAGTTATAAAGTCAGGTATATAAATCAAGCAAGATGATTCATGAGAATACTTGGACAGGAAACCACTATCCTTCCTTTAAACTTTTGGATTCCAAAGAAGATAGTAATGCATTACTACAAAGGGGTTAAATCTCCAACTATAAAACAAATATAACTTCACTCAAAGCTTATAATGCAAATGTTCTCAATTATATTTACTACTAGTCCTAAAGCCCGTTTACATAGGCCATTTTTTGCAGTACAGCGGTCCCAACCCTTGCTCTCTCTCCCCATCTCTTTTGTGCTCTCTCCCCTCTCTTTTGTGCCCCCTCCCCTCTCTTTTGCACTCTCTCCCCTCTCTTTTGTGCTCTCTCTCACTCCACCTCTCTTTTGCTCTCTTCCCCCTCTTTTTTGCTCTCTCTTTCCCTCTTCTCTTTTGCTCTCTCTCCCCCTCTCTTTTGTGCTCTCTCCCCTCTCTTTTGAGCTCTCTCCCCTCTCTTTTGCGCTCTCTCTTGCTCCACCTCTTTTTTGCTCTCTCCCCCCTCTGTTTTGCTCCCTCTCCCCCCTCTCTTTTGCTTTCTCTCTCCCCCTCTCTTTTGTGCTCTCTCTCCCCCCTCTCTTTTGCGCTCTCTCTCTCCCCCCCCTCTTTTGCGTGCTCTCTCTCCCCCTCTCTTTTACGCTCTCTCTCTCTCCCCCTCTCTTTTGCACTCTCTCTCCCCCCTCTCTTTTGTGCTCTCTCTCCCCCCCTCTTTTGCGCTCTCTCTCTCCCCCTCTCTTTTGCGCTCTCTCTCTCCCCCTCTCTTTTGCACTCTCTCTTTCTGCCCCCTCTCTTCTGCGCTTTCTCTCCCCCTCTCTTTTGTGCTCTCTCTCAACCCCTCTCTTTTGCTCTGTCTCTCTCCCTTTTTTTTTGCTGTCTCTCTCTCCATCCCTCTCTTTTGCTCTTTCTCTCCATCCCTCTCTTTTGCTCTCTCTCTCCCCATCCCTCTCTTTTGCTCTCTCTCTCTCCCCCCTCTCTATTGCGCTCTCTCCCCCTCTCTTTTGCGCTCTCTCTCTCCCTCTCTTTTGCACTCTCTCTTTCTGCCCCCTCTCTTCTGCTCTTTCTCTCCCCCTCTCTTTTGCGCTCTCTCTCAACCCCTCTCTTTTGCTCTGTCTCTCTCCCCTTTTTTTTGCTGTCTCTCTCTCCATCCCTCTCTTTTGCTCTTTCTCTCCATCCCTCTCTTTTGCTCTCTCTCTCATCCCTCTCTTTTGCTCTCTCTCCCCCTCTCTATTGCTCTCTATCCCCCCTCTCTTTTGCTCTTTCCCCCTCTCTTTTTTTCTCTCTCACCCTCTCTATTGCTCTCTTTTTTTCTCTCTTCCCTCTATTTTGCTCTTTCCCCTCTCTTTTGCTCTCTCTCTCCATCCCTCTCTTTTGCTCTCTCTCTTCCCCTCTCTATTGCTCTCTCTCCACCTCTCTTCTTTCGCTCTCTCTCCCCCTCTCTTTTGTTCTCTCTCTTCCCCTCTCTTTTGCGCTTTCCCCCTCTTATTTTCTCTCTCCATCCCTCTCTTTTGCTCTCTCTCTCCCCATCCCTCTCTTTTGCTCTCTCTCTCTCCCCCCTCTCTATTGCGCTCTCTCCCCCTCTCTTTTGCGCTCTCTCTCTCCCTCTCTTTTGCACTCTCTCTTTCTGCCCCCTCTCTTCTGCTCTTTCTCTCCCCCTCTCTTTTGCGCTCTCTCTCAACCCCTCTCTTTTGCTCTGTCTCTCTCCCCTTTTTTTTGCTGTCTCTCTCTCCATCCCTCTCTTTTGCTCTTTCTCTCCATCCCTCTCTTTTGCTCTCTCTCTCCATCCCTCTCTTTTGCTCTCTCTCCCCCTCTCTATTGCTCTCTCTCCCCCCTCTCTTTTGCTCTTTCCCCCTCTCTTTTTCTCTCTCTCCCCCTCTCTATTGCTCTCTTTTTTTCTCTCTTCCCTCTATTTTGCTCTTTCCCCTCTCTTTTGCTCTCTCTCCATCCCTCTCTTTTGCTCTCTCTCTTCCCCTCTCTCTCCACCTCTCTCCCCCTCTCTTCTTTCGCTCTCTCTCCCCCTCTCTTTTGTTCTCTCTCTTCCCCTCTCTTTTGCGCTTTCCCCCTCTTATTTTCTCTCTCCCCCTCTCTTTTGCTCTCTCTCTTCCCCCTCTTATTTTCTCTCTCCCCCTCTCTTTTGCTCCCTCTCTCCCCCTCTCTTTTGCTTTCTCACCCCCCTCTCTTTTGCTCTCTCTCCCCCTCTCTTCTACGCTCTCTCTCCCCCTCTCTTTTGCATTCTCTCTCTTTTGCGCTCTCTCCCCCCGTATTTTCCGCGCTCTCTCTCCCCCTCTCTTTTGCACTCTCTCTCTCACCTCTCTTTTGCGCTTTCTCTCCCCCTCTCTTTTGCTCTGAATCTCTCCCCTTTTTTTTGCTCTCTCTCACCATCCCTCTCTTTTGCTCTTTCTCTCCATCCCTCTCTTTTGCTCTCTCTCGTCCTCTCTTTTGCTCTCTCTCCCCTCTCTTTTGCGCTCTCTCTTCCCCTTTCTTTTGCTCTGTCTCTCTCCCCCTTTTTTTTTGCTCTCTCTCTCCATCCCTCTCTTTTGCTCTTTCTCTCCATACCTCTATTTTTCTCTCTCTCTCCATCCCTCTCTTTTGCTCTCTTTCCCCCTTTCTCCCCCTTCTCTTTTGCTCTGTCTCTCTCCCCTCTCTATTGCTCTCTCTCTCCCTCCTCTCTTTTTCTCTCTCTCCCCCTCTCTATTGCTCTCTCTCCACCCTCTCTTTTGCTCTCTCTCCCCCTCTCTTTTTCTCTCTCTTCCCTCTATTTTGCTCTTTCCCCTCTCTTTTGCTCTCTCCCCCTTTCTTTTGCTCTCTCTCCCCCTCTCTTTTTATCTCTCTTCCCTCTATTTTGCTCTTTCCCCTGTCTTTTGCTCTCTCTCTTCCCCTCTCTATTGCTCTCTCTCCCCCGCTCTTTTGCTCTCTCTTCCCCCTCTCTTTCGCTCTCTCTCCCCCTCTCTCTCCCCCTCTCTTCTTTTGCTCTCTCTCCCCCTCTCTTTTGCTCTCTCTCTTCGACTCTCTTTTGTTTTCTCTCTTTCCCCCTCTTATTATCTCTCTCTTTTGCTCTCTCTCCCCCTCTCTTTTTCTCTCTCTTCCCTCTATTTTGCTCTTTCCCCTCTCTTTTGCTCTTTCCCCTATATTTTGCTCTCTCTCCCCCCTCTTTCTGCTCTTTCCCCTCTCTTCTGCTCTTTCCACTCTATTTTGCTCTCCCCCCTCTCTTTAGCTCTTTCCAATCTCTTTGTGTCTCTCCCCCTCTCTTTCTATTTCTCTCACATCTCTCTCGCACTGACCGTCCCCGCCATGCCCAACCACGCCCCCGACCATGCCCTGTCACGCCCAACCACACCCATGCTCCCGTCCACCCACGCCCATGCTCCCATCCGGCCACGCCCATTTTTGCCCCACCACCGCCAACAGCATGTCAGGTAAGGCCAGGTGTGTTTGTCCTCGTGCTATCTCTACTGCGCATGACATCTTCGGACAAACACACTTGGCCTTTTATATTATAAAATGGGGCATACTCAGGGAAGTAGCTGGGTCACAGTTAGAAAGGGGAAGTAGGAGTAGGCAGAAGAAAAAGGCCAGTTCTGAGTTGGTACACCCCAATAGATTTTTAGGTTAAGTTGTGGGAATGGCAGAGAAGGCTGAACTGCCCTAGTGAACAGTCCTCCAGTCATGGAAGAGGGGCATAGAAGTCTAGGCCCAAGACAGATGCTGATCATAGAAGACTATTATTAGAAAGGTTGATAGGGTAATTTGTCATCCAGATCAAGTCAAAATAAACTTTTGTTATTCAGATACAGCAAGCAGTTTTAAGACACTTTCCAATTTACCAAATTTTGCACTGTCTTTTTATATTCATACTTTCTGGGGAACAAGATCCTACTGAGCATGTGTACAAGTGCACAGATTATACGTATGCTAGTCTGTAATTGGCTGATGTCTGTCACATGATACAGGGGGCCGGAAAATGGGAGAAAAATTACTTTTGTCAGTAAAAAAAATCTACTATTTATTTGAAATAACAGTAAGTGCTATTGCATTGTCTTTTTATTATGCACTTGTTAATTATGGAATTCTACTGCATTGAGTGGTCCTTTAAAAAGAACAGTTTGCTGTCTTCTAGTGGCTCATGTTAGGCATATTGTGGAGTGTGTTAAATTATAAGAGGGATCAGGGTCACTGAAGTCATTGTGCATATTAGCATTGATGACAGAGTTAGGAGGAGACGTAGTGTCCTAAAATTACTTCAGGGAGTTAGGAAGCATGCTTAAAGGGACAGTATACACTAATTTTCATATAACTGCATGTAATAGACAGTACTATAAAGAATAATATGCACAGATACTGATATAAAAATCCAGTATAAAACTGTTTATAAACTTACTTAGAAGCTCTCAGTTTAGCTCTGTTGAAAAGGTAGCTGGAAAGCCCACTGCAAGTGGCTAATAAGACACTCCCCCTCCACCTTCTTTTGCATTAGAAAAGAACCTTTACACAAACAGGAGCAAGCTGGAGTAGGTATCTGTCGGTATTCTCATAAAACTTTGGGGCTTGGTTAGGAGTCTGAAAATCAGAGCAATGTTATTTAAAAATAAACAAAACTATACATTTAAAAAAAAAAATAAACTTTATGGGCTATATAAATAGAACTAACCGATCCCAAAACATATTTTAAACTAACTGTAATCCTACACTTAAATTTAAAGTGAATGTCAATTTTACACTTACTGACAACTGCAATCCATTTCTTGACACTAGCTTAATGTAGTCGCTATTTTTTTGGTAATATTATATCCTTCATTATTAAAATATATTTATTTTAAAATCTCTACCTTTTCCCTGCCGACTCCTCCCCAAACCAACTTCCTGTTCTCCTTGTAAAGCGCGTTCACGATCGTGGAACTGCGCAGGCGTCAAACCCCGCAATATTGTAAATAACAAATAGTATTCAATGAATGAATTACTACATTCATTGAGTACTATTATATCGTCGAGAGCAGCAGCATCTCCGCTATAGTGTTTACGGAGCAACCAAAGATTATAACCCCTTACGTGCATTTCTGCTTGCTCCTGTGTTTTCTGCTTGCTCCTGGCTGTGAAATTAAATTGGAAGCCCTTTAGCCACATGGAGAACACAAGACAAGTGATAAATTAAAGACAAAAATAACCACCATTTCTATCCTGTAATGCAAAACAATCTTACATTGTTACTTGTCTGCCGCAGATGATAGCCAATTGGTCATTTTATTTAGAAGGTGTGTTCCCACTGACCAATTAGATTGCATAGATTGTTGAATTGCGCGTCCCGTGAACGCGCATTGCATCTGAAGGTGGCTAAAAATTTATAACGCATGCGCTGAAGAGGCCCATGACGTTTCTGAAAAGGGGTTGAACGCCACGGGGTTAAAAAGCGGATTAGCAAGATAAGCTGTCAATCATTGCACTAAGGAGGGACAGTATGGCGGGCGGAGGAAGCGCAGCCCGAAAACTGAGATAAAAAGGTAAAATTTAAGATTTAATAATAAAATTGGGAAGATTGATGAATTAAAGTCCCCCTTAATTGAATTGCTTCACAATATTGTGTTAAGCACTAGAGGTGACTTTACATTCACTTTAAGAATGAACTGAGGGACCTGTTGGTCTCAGCTTGTGAGAAAGGCCTAATGAAATCAACTTTGGCCCAACACTGTTTGGTCGAACATCCCAATGTCCCAGCCTTTCGCATAGTGCCCAAAATCCACAAAACCCTGACTAATCCACCTGGTAGGCCCATAGTGGCCAGCAGGGGTTCCCTATGCGAAAGGCTGGGAGACTGGCTAGACAATGTACTCCAACCTATAGTGAGATCTCTACCGGGCTATATCAGAGACAGCACCCATCTGATTAATAGAATAGAAAATCTAAAATGGCATAAAAACTATAAATGGCTGACTATAGATGTTTCCTCCATCTATTTGAGTATCCTTCATGAAGAGGGACATAAAGCACTCAAATACATGCTTGAAAGATTCACTGACTTCCCTAACAGCTTTATATATTTTCTTTTAGAAGTAACACATTTTCTTCTTACACATAATTTCTTTGTATTTGAGGGAATTTATTACCTCCAGAGATGTGGCACGGCCATGGGGGCGAAGTTTGCCCCCTCATATGCTAATCTGTACCTCTACGTTTATTGTTTACCTAATCACATGCAAAGAATGTGGTTTTCAATACGTAGGTATTACCACTCGCCCCCTCAAGGATAGGGTAAGAGAACATCTGACCTCCATAGAAGAAAGCACACCAAAAACACCGGTAGCAAAATATTTTCACACACACACTAACTATATTAGAAACTTTTCCTTCCAAGGAATAGAACACATAGATAAAGACCCACAAGGAGGTGATAGGGTCAAAACACTCCTTAAGAGAGAAGTCTATTGGATCTTCACTTTAGCAACTAGATCACCTACAGGGATCAATAGAAGATACAATGTAAATTTATTTATAGAGTAGAAGAACCAGCTGACTCAGTACATAGCATTACACAAGATCCTTCAAATCCAAGTTCCTCAGCAACCCAGACACAATCACAACACCAATAAAACATAAGATCAGTCCCTCTAGCTCTCACAACACCTATATCTATCATAAAATCGAAATGTAGAAACAAATCAAATCGATTTTTAAGTCTATAGTAGCCTTATTTTGAAGTTCAGTATTCTATATCACTCCTCTCATGTAAACAAGTGATGGAGCACTAATCATCTCCACTCATAACTTCCTTTTTTACTCTATATTCTCTCTTATAACAAGATACTAGAGTATACAAGAAAGTACGAAAAAGTACAAATCAGAAATACACATCAGCAGAAAAGTTGTAACTAAAATAATACTAACAACATCTACAAAGTCATTGTGTTTAAACATCTAGTATTATCTGTAAACTATTAAACCATCTGAAAAATAAGACATAGGAAAACAAAATAGTTTTTTTAGAATGCTCAAACAATCAGTAATACTGAATTTTTATACCTATATAAACCAGCATACTAATTTATGTCAATCGATGTCAATTTATATCTTTGTTAATATATATTTTTATAATCCTTGTCTATGTCAGATTGTATTCACTTAAGAAAAAAATTATTTCACAAAAGAAATCTTTTTAAATGCCAAATAATGTCATCCTATAGAAATAGTACTTTGGCTTCCACAGCTGAGCTTAAGTGATCCACTTACCACCTGGATCAACCCACTTCTTCTAATAGGCTGGAAGAGCCTATTTAAGCTCACCTGTGGCACCCAAGAAACTACCTCTGAAGAAGCGCATGAGACATGCGCGAAACATGTCAGCTAGTTTAAGCTACCCTTGCTAAACAACTTTGCAGATGAATAAAATCTATTGCACTGGCTATTCATCCGGATTCATCCTCTTTTTTTCATGTCTATATAAATAGATCATCTACAAAACATTTATGCAAAGAAAAAATTAGTGTATAATGGCCCTTTAACCCCTAAAGGACCAGTGACGTACCCTGTACATTGCTGGTCTTTCTATGGGGATTGAATTTTTAAAAGAGCTGTCTATGATATATCTGGAATATCTCAAAATGTATATGATGGAAGGCGACTCTTAGGAAATATCACATTACAAAGGAGGGAAGAGCACCAAGTAGCAGCAGAAAGCACGTGAAAATTAAATGTATAACAGCAAATACAAGCATGACAGTTAAACTAGGGGAACTGGAGCTCTTGGCAGCAGAAGAGGATTATGATATTATCAGAATAATTAAAATCTGGTGGCATGATTCACAGTTAACTTAGAGGGTTAAACCTTATTTAGGAGGGAAAGGGGTAATAAAGGGGAGGAGATGTTTGCATATTTATTAAACCTGACCTTAAAGGGACAGTCAACACCAGAATTTTTGTTGTTTTAAAAGATAGATAATCCCTTAATTACCAATTCCCCAGTTTTGCAAAATCAACACAGTTATAATTATACATGTTTTACCTCTGTAATAACCTTGTATCTAAGCCTCAGCAGACTGCCCCCTCATTTCAGTTCTTTTGACAGACTTGCATTTTAGCCAATCGGAGCTGTCTCCATGGTAGATTCACGTGCATGAGCTCAATGTTATCTATATGAAACACATGAACTAATGCCCTCTAGTGGTGAAAAACTATCAAAATGCATTTTGATTAGAGGCGGCCCTCAAGGTCTAAGAAATTATCATATGAACCTCTTAGGTTTAGCTTTCAACTAAGAATACCAAGAGAACAGAGCAAAATTGGTGATAAAAGTAAATTGGAAAGTTGTTTAAAATTACATTCCCCATTTGAAACATGAAACTTTTTTTTGGACTTGACTGTCCCTTTAAACCTACAATAAGATAGTTATGATTATACAGATAATATATTGAGACACTGTGGGTTGAAATAAAGAGTGGGTGGGGGATCAAAACAATTATTATTAGTTATATGCTACAAGCCCCCCAACATTAGTGACTTGGGTGCCCATTAATCAAGCTCTAGATGGAGCTTGAGGGCCCGTGTTTCTGGCGAGCATGCAGGCTTGCCAGAAACACCAGTTATGAAGCAGCGGTATAAAGCAGGCGGACAGATATCACCGCAATTCAACCCGATCGAGTACGATCGGGTTGATTGACACCCCCTACTGGCGGCCGATTGGCCACGAATCTGCAGGGAGTGGCGTTGCACCAACAGCTCACAAGAGCTGCTGGTGCAATGCTGAATACGGAGAGCGTATCAGGATCAGGTCCGACAGACCTTAGTTAAATAGGGCCCATGGAGGAAACTCAAATACTAATGCAAATAGGAATGGCTGCTAATAATACCAGTGTTGTAATCATGGGAGATTTTTAACTACCCTGAAATAAAATAGCGCAATAAACTATTTTTAAATGCACTTAAATAACTTCATGTGCCATAAAGCTATACTGAATTTAGTGCTATCAAATAATACAGTAATAATATCAAACATAGAAGTCAAAGAACATTTAGGTAACAAGGATCATAATATGGTAACATTTGAAATCACTTTCCACAAGCAACAAGAGTTCAACTTTTAATTTTAAAAAATATTTAAAGGGACAGTGCATATATTATTTTCTCCACTTTAATGTGTTCCCAATTATCCATTTTACCTACTGGAGTGTATTAAATTGTTTACAAATAACTCCTTCACCTTTATTTTCTCTTTTGGAACATCTGATTTTGCCTATTATATCCCCACTTTTACTGAACATGTCTGAACTTAAAGGGACATTGAACCCAAATTTTTTTCTTTCGTGATTCAGATAGAACATGGAATTTTAAGCAACTTTTTAATTTACTCCTATTATCAATTTTTCTTTGTTCTCTTGCTATTTTTATTTGGAAAAGAAGGCATCTAAGTTTTGTTTTTTTGTTTAGAACTGTGGACAGCACTTTTTTATTGGAGGATGAATTTATCGACCAATCAGCAAGAACAACCCAGGTTGTTCACCAAAAATGGGCCGGCATCTAAACTTACATTCTTGCATTTCAAATAAAGATACAAAGAGAATGAAGAAAATTTGATAATAGGAGTAAATAAGAAAGTTGCTTAAAATTTCATGCTCTATCTGAATCACGAAAGAAAACATTTGGGTTCAGTGTCCCTTTAAGTTCTGATTAGAAAAAAATGTACTAAAATGTTAATTTTCCATTGTTCTCGTTAAATGGACACTGAACCCAATTTTTTTCTTTCATGATTCAGATAGAGCATGCAATTTGAAGCAACTTTCTAATTTACTCCTATTATCAATTTTTCTTTGTTCGCTTGCTATGTTTATTTGAAAAAGAAGACATCTAAGCTTCTTTTTTGGTTCGATACTCTGGACAGCAGTTTTTTATTGGTGGATGAATTTATCCACCAATCAGCAAGGTTGTTCATCAATAATAGGCCGGCATCTAAACTTACATTCTTGCATTTCAAATAAAGATACCAAGAGAAGTAAGAAAAATTGATAATAGGAGTAAATTAGAAAGTTGCTTAAAATGTCATGCTCTATCTGAATCACGAAAGAAAAGAAAAAAATAGATCTGTGTCCCTTAAGTATTGGCCTTTGAGTAAATATACGGCTTTGTATAAATAATTAGATTGATAAAATAATGAAGTATGGTCTTCATACAAGAAAAGACAATTGTATTGAGTTGTGGTTTCAGAAGGCAGAAACATCTGGTTTCATATACAAACATTTACCTAAAAGTGCACTGTCCCTTTAAGGAAATTGTTAAACAGCATACTTTGGAAGAAAGTATTTTCAAATAAAAACACACGGCATAAAAAATCTTTGTTAAATAAATATACACCAAAGTCAAGTAATAGAAACAGCACCACTGTTAGTGCTCCGGCAAAGGGGATAGACCGCAAAACCCCAGTAATGTGCAAAATCAAATGATGATGCCAGCATTATGGATAAGGGGGTCACTCCGAAACGTCGCAACTTTAACTTTAGGTCTTTAATAAAAGTATCATTTTTATCCATAGTGCTGGCATCATCATTTGATTTTGCAAATAAATATACACATCAATACATACCACATGGTTTTAAAAGTAAAATAACTAAATTTAAGCCAATGTGGCTAAATAAAATTGTGTTAAGAGAAATTACAAAAAAACTTTGAGCAAGCAAATAGTACAGAGAAATCAGATTGTCCAACATTGAAAATGAAAGTTGAATTGTAAAAGATTCTAAGCCCTAAAAAATATATTTTAAGTATAAAAATTGCAAACAATCTAAGAAGGAAAATATAGGTACGTTAAAATGTGAGAAGGTTAGCATAACTGTCAATGGTCTGGGGAAGTCAGAGGTACTAAACCATTTATTTTCTTCAGCATACACAAGAGAGAGACCAATGGGATATACATTAAAACAAACTAGAACATACAAGCCCATACCAATAACTGGGTTATCTCTAGATTATAGCAGGAAAAAATTGGATCATATAAAGGTAAGTAAATCTCCACGTCCAGATAGAGTACACCCAAGGGTTCTAAGTGAATTTAGCACTGTTATAGCCAAACTTATACAATATTGGGTTTGTTCAACATTTTGCGCACAACTGAAATAGCGTACGTATCACAAATTAAAATAAAGCTGCACTAAACACAACATAAATACATTCAAAATCACAGTTACCTTCATATAAACGCTACTAAAAATTATTCACATGAATATGAAAAAAAAGTTATAAGGGTTCAAAGGTAAATGGTATATGACAAGGTGTTTGACTGCAAAGGGCTATAATGGATATATACATACATATACATGTCTAAATATGTGTATTGTGTATGTATGTGTATACATATATATTGTGTATGTATGTTTTACTGTATATTTACTATACATATTTCATATTCCAATGTTCTTCACATACAGGATAATGTCATTTTTATTGTAAATATATAATTTTATATGTATCCGTATATACCGATACCTGTATATCTATTCATTTAGATAGGTATAGCTATCTATTTTACATTAACAGTATCACATATATATAGAGATATATATTTAATAATAAAAATGACATTATTTCTATAGGAATGTAAAATATGCATAATGCGGTTTGTGTTTTGTCATTTAGGTCTAACGAGGTGTCGGGTTAGCGCACATGAAGAATTACTAATCTTACATTGTGTTATTGAAATATTACCTATAAAAGATTTTAAAAATTAATAAGAATTATTAAAAAATTATTGCACATACAGTAAAAAATAATATATATATTTACAGTATATATAATCATTTTTTATAATCATTTTTCAGTTTTTAAATATTTTATATGTAATATTTTAATAACACAATGTAAGATTATCAATCTTACTTACCTCTGTCGGCGTAATGAGGTTGCACGTGCTTTCCACACATTCTTTCAGTTCACCAGCTTTTTGACACATTATCCTCATTACAAGTACGCCAAGAGAGGTGTGTCTTGTGGAAGCTGCTGAGACCAAAGGGTGTACAATCGAAGGTATCAGTTAGCTGGAGACTGCTGATTTCCAGCCTACCTATTTAGCACTATTTCACATATAGTGCTCATCTAAATGTGAGTTACCCAATTGGGATTTTTGTTACTTTTACAAATGAATCCTGAAAAATCTACACTATGGGGCGCCCTTTCGTTTATCACTTCTTGATAACCATCAACAAACTCATATCGCATTAAGAGGAGCTGCCTCCAGTGGATTTTTGTCTCATTTTATTGGGGACATTAAGTATTTATATTTATTGATTTTCCTAATATTCTTTACAGAATAATCTAGATTTATTTTAAACAGGATACTTCATACTTGGCTTTAGAGAAGCAAAACAGCAGCAACTCACACCTAAAGTTAGCTAAAAGGCTCCTTTTTCACAAATTCTATATAAAGATCCATTAGCCCAAGCCAATCCTCTATCTATGATGCAAAAATGAAATAAAGTATCCTCTTGAAGATCTATACTTGTAAAATTCAGATTATTCTAAATTTGGTGCCTAAATAATCTAGATTTTATTAAAGACAGGAGGTGAATATTTTGTATTAATCTTTACTGACTTCCAAATAGCAGCAAAGAAAATAATAGCATAGTAACAAAAAAACATTCAATTAGCAGAGGGCAGATAATATAGCCACATAATCATAGGAAATAATTTCCTCTTTTTGCTGCCATAAGGAAGGAAAGTCCACCAACTAAAACACTTCCAAGAGGATGGAGAGGAAGATTCCAGTGATGAACAGTCTGGAACAACTGGAGGAATGGTCTGAAGAAGGAATGCAAACCTCACCATCCCTAGAGGTCCACGGTCCAATGAGCTGAAAGCAAATAGGAAAAAGAGGTAACACTGCTACCACGACAGGATAACAACCTAAGGAGAACCAAGGCTAATACAATCATATATCTATATATAAATATAAATATAAATGTATTATTTTATTTATCTATTTTGGGAGGGAAGAGGTGGAAAAATATTCGCCCCCTGTCTTTAATAAAATCTAGATTATTTAAGCACCAAGGTTAGAATAATCTAAATTTTATGGCTTCATATTTTCCATATTTTAACACCCTGAACCAACAGAATGGAATTGCATGAGAAATTGAATTGAAAAAAGAAATAAGAAAATATAGAAGCCGAAGACATATCCATTGCTGTCAACAAATCCTGGACACTACAGCCTGATAGAAAAGCCAGAGAGGCTGCAGCACCCTTGTCAGAAAGAGCTTCAAAAGAGTGAGAAATCTGCGCCTCAGCCATGAGCCATAATATACAACCAACCAAGGTACTAGGGAAACTGGCAATGAGGAGGAGCCAAAGAAATGAGAAGAGGACCCAACGGGGAGCCACGAAAGGCTTCAGTCCTTGCCAGGAAAACCTAAGGCAACACAAAAATGTGGGTAAAAAAAAAGGTAAACAAGCTTAGCGGAAGACTAGGATCTGCAAGAAATGGAAAAGGAACTGCCCTCAGAAGCAAAGGAGGATTAAAGGCCCCAATGACAACAACTCATCAAACTAAATCCAGGTAAAGAAGCATGGCCAAATGTCGCAGGAAGTTGTTGAAGAGAATGAAGAGTTGGAAGGCCAGCTTCTAAGGAAAGAAAAAGGACTAAGGATGTCTACTTGCGAGGGCACCCACAAAGGGAATATGACCCACTGAAAAGCCTGAGTGAATCCGTTTGACAGAATGGGGACGATACCCTTGGAACAGGGTTTGGAGAGAAAAATCAGCATGGAAGGAGAAGCAGAAAAGGGGAATGAACATTCCTTCCCACGCATCAACAAACCCAGAGTGCCCAGACGGAGGAAGAAAATGAGGGGGAGCAGAACACATCTCCAGAAGAGAAGCAACCTATGACCGGGTCGACCACCAGGTAGTGATCAGGGACAGAAGGCACAGAATCGAAGAACCAACAAAAGTGTCTGTACAAGGAGGGAGAAAGGAGAGGGGCCAAAATGGCTTTAAAGTATGAGGTGCAAGTAAAGATATTTCAGCACTCCAGACAGGTATTGCAGGTTACCCAAGGGCCAGTGCCAAAAGCCCAAAAAGATATATAACAAAATAGCAAGAGTGTGACAGCCAATTCCAATATACATTTATATTGGAATTTGCTGTCACCCTCTTGCTATTTTGTTTGTCTTAAAGTATGAGGACCAGAGATCAAAGATTCTTGATAGATGACGGACGGAATCGAGATGGCGGCCAGCGTAGACCGGGACTTAAGTTGGTCCCTGGGTTCTATCTATAGAGAGACACAGCAATGAGGCCCAGGAATTACACCTACTGAAAGAAAGTTTTTTCTTCTCCTTGGTCACACAGCCAAGAGAGGAGAGGCCGAGAGGACAAGTCGCAAAGTTGGGGAAAAAACAGATCCTAGGCTGAATGTCATCTAGGAAAATCACAAAACGGAACCCGCAAGCCCAGAGACAGGCCACCACTAGTAAAAGTAATTTAGTGAATTATCAGGGGCGGAGCTGAGTCTGAAAAGCAGGCAGATGAACTGCCAAAGCTGATCTGCCCAATGTGATAGAAGGAATATGCAGCAGAAAGGAGACACCGGGATTGTCAAATAAGCAGCTTCCATGTACAGGCTCACCATCCAGTCATTCCAATGAAGGAAAACTCAACCTGTGAATGCCTTCCATGTAGAATTGATCCCTCAGATTGGTGACTGGATGGAACCTCCTGACATTGAGACAAGGAACAATTTGATCAGGAAACCCTGCCAGGCCACCTGAGGACATAGTTCAAGCTCCTTCTGAGTATAGAGACAAACCACTTAGATAAGATTCGAACCTCCAAAGGACAGGTGCCTGGGGAAGGGGAGAAGATTGGTATTGGTCAAAGTTTTGCATGTTGGGCAGATGACCTAAAATCTTTCGGCCATGGCAAACCAGTCTGGGCTGAAAAAACCTCCTTAGAGAGGCCTAGATTTGACAAAAGACAATAAAGTTGATACAAAATGTCTCATGATGGTGAGAAAAGAGTTTCTGAATAAAAGGCTTTAGCTTGAGCCTGCTTCTTCAGATTCTAGAAAGGCTAAATTGGTGTCAATGCGCAAAAGCGCAGTTCTATGCCTTTGTAGAGAGAGTGACATAAGTATTGTCTTGCAGATAAATGGCCCTAAAAACCCATACTCTAAACATAGTAGAAACCAAGGATGAGCCGGAAGAGCTTCATCAACAAAAAAGTAAAATATGGGCCAGAGGGCCATTGATGTCCAGGAGCTTATTCCGGGCAACATGAAGGCATCTCTCCAGGTCTTTCCTTGGATCCCTGCCTTTCCTGGTTAAAAAGGGGGGTTACCAGGAGACTGACTCCTTGTCAGGGAGGGAAGGCCAGGGCATTTAGCATTGAGTCAAACTCTATGGTGTCTTTGAAGTCACCTAGGTAGATAAGGAGGAAGAGACCATTCTGAAGAGTTGAGAAAAGATTACTAGAACTAAAATAAGATTACAAGCGGGATCCAGAAGATCCTCCTCCACCTCATCATCTACGCATTTCCTCCCAGATGGGCCTTGAGAAAGGGTTCAACTTGAAAAGTTCAGAATCTGTACACAGACTTCCCTGGTTTGTATCCTCAGGGTCTAGGATTTTTCAACCCCAATTTACCTCTGTCGTCCCTATTGATTCTGCCCGGGTTAAGGGCCTTTAAATTATGTGCCGTTCTATGCCTTAGAATATATATATATATATATATATACATACATACATATATACACATATATACATATAATTCAAAAGGAAAGACCGGCACCCTCCTTGACAAAATAAAACATCTTCTTTTATTGGTCAGGTTAAAACATACAACAGTACAACAGCCAGAGCATGTCTGATATGTATCAGTGTAACAGCCTTAATCATAGACGTGCCTGAAACAGGTGAACAACTGTTATTTAAAATCAAAGTTGTGACTCTATTGGTGAGTCTTAATTAACACTTGTGACCAATTGCCTTAGTTTTGAACGGAGCTTACAGAATTGATTTAACCCTTAATAAACTTTATACACCTTGTACATATTGTTACTAATACATCTGAAACTGTACAAATAAATAAACACATAAATAAATCAGCTAACAACTTTATTTAAGTTAGACATGGGATGTTAGATGTGCCTATCCTATTAGATATCAGCTAATAAATCTAATCTATCTAAGAGGCCTCCCTAAATAAATGGAGTCTTTCTACACTTGTGTAGCTATTGCTGCTACTTTTAATTTGAGCTTTACCTCCTATAGCATGCTATATTATTAAGCTATCTTGAACAAGCTGTAGGTTCACTTATAGTGACTCATTCCTTGCTACTTTTGTGTCCATTGCCCTGCATAATATTTAGATGTGACCTTGACAAAATATACATACATATAATGTATATGAATATATATACATGTTCAATCACACCCAGGATACAAACCATTATACCCATATAAGTCATGATAATGAAAATGTAAAAAGTGGGAGCTACTGTGTATAAAAATACAGTCAGTTACTGATTTTGTGCGTTGCTACTTGAAATAG
This sequence comes from Bombina bombina, assembly GCF_027579735.1. NCBI lineage: Eukaryota > Metazoa > Chordata > Amphibia > Anura > Bombinatoridae > Bombina > Bombina bombina. Next base: position 686,324,764 of record NC_069503.1, on the reverse strand, counting down.
TATATGAGGTTGTGTACCTGGTGGAATAGTCTACTAGAATACACCACCTTTTACTTCCAGTAATTTATAATGTCATATGCACTGTTAAAGCCTTTTGGGATCCTGGTCTCTAAAGTAAAGATCCAATAGGCCTCCCGTTTATGTACCAATTTAGTCAAATCTCCACCTCTTTTGGGGAGTCTTGCTTGCTCTATGAAAATCCAGTTAAATGTTAAGTTATTATTTTTGTGTTCCAGGATAAAGTGCCCAGCCAACTCTGAGCTATGCTTTGATGTCTTCATATCTGAAAGGTGTTGGTGTATCCTTTCCCTAACCTCATGTGTGGTGCAACCTACATATTGCTTGTTATTGCAAATGCACCATATCAGATATACAACATTTTTACTTCTACAATTCACACAAGAGGTCACTGGGTATTCTTTACCCGTGACTGAGCTCCCAAAGCTGGTCCTTTTCTCAATAAAGCTACAAGGGATATAAGGTCCATATCCACATTTGTACATGCCCTTGTTCTCAAGCCACGCACTACCTCTGCTCTTAGTCCGTAGTTCACTAAGGGATAAAATGTTCCTCAATGTAGCTCCTCTCCTGTAAGAGAACCGACAACCACGTTTAACTACCTCGCTCAACTGATCATCAGCAGTTAGCATGGGTAGATGCTTTCTTATGCTCTTACATATTCCTTCATATTCTGTGAAATTTTGTGTGACAAATGAAATGGGTTGCATTTCAATACAATTCTTGTTCAAGTGGTTTAGGTTTCTATTCCAATCTATCAACAAAAGCTCTCTGTCAAAAGCATCAACTTAATTTTTTGCTTTGTGGATGATATCCTTATTGTAACCTCTTTTTTGTAACCTAAGCTCCAGATCTTGACTTTGTTTCTCACAGTCAATCTCATCCAAGCAATTTCTCTTAGTTCGTATGGACTGCCCTTTTGAGATGGCAACTTTTCCCATGTAATAAGGTATTACCAGATATTGACTTCCTGTAGATGGTCGCTAATACTGATTTGGATGGAATATCTGCTTTTAATGTCACATCTAGATAATTTATGGATTGTTCATCAAATTCAAAAGTGAGCTGTAAACCCCAAGGGTTTTTGTTCAAATGTTCAACAAAGAACGCAGCTCTCTCCCTGCCCCCTGTCCACACAAAAATGAGGCCGTCTATAAAGCGATGCTAGACTTTAATATCTTTGTGATAGTGGTTATCTTTGCCATAGATATGGGTAATTTCCCACCAACCCATCGCCAAGTTGGCATAAGAGGGTGCGGATTGCGAACCCATCGCTGTGCCATGAGACCGTAAATAAAAAATTTCCTCAAATGAAAAATAATTGTGCGTTAACAGATAACGTGTAACCATTATTAAATAATCTACAAATTCAGTTGAATAATTGGTTTGGGGGGTGAGAAAATACTTCATTGCTTCAAGTCCCATTTCATGTGGGATAGATGAGTATAATGATACTACGTCTATCGTTAACCATGCATGCCCTTGATACCAATCCACTCTGGTCATTTTCTGTAATAAATGTTTTGTGTCCCTAAGTGAACTGTGCAGTCTCCTTACCATCGGTTGTAATATACTATCGAGCCATTCAAATAGAGGCTCCAGAATGCACCCTATACCTGACACGATAGGTCTCACTTAGACACACTCAACAGATTTGTGTACTTTTGGTAACACATGAAATATAGGGATGACAGGATTACTGACCATCAAGAACTCAAACGTGTTCTGATCAAAATGACCATAATATAAACCGTCGTCTAACAAAGAGACCAGTTCCTTTTGGAATCTCCTAGTAGGATTGCATGCAAGTAATTTGTAGCCCTCAGTATTAGATATCTGCCTCAAGACCTCACTCCGGTAGTACATCCCATGCCACCACACTGCCTCCCTTATCTGCCGCCTTGATCACTAGGTCCTCATTTCTCCTAAGCTCATCAAGAGCTGACCTCTCATCTTTTGATAAGTTGGGAAAGCTTTTTTGTGGCTTGGTAGACAGATTGACCAATTCTGATTCTATTCTTCTTTGTAAATGTATCAGTATGCCCCCTCTGCTTTGAATAGGGTAAAATACTGACTTAGGTTTGAAACCTATATGAGAGTTTATTTCACCTGATCTTGAACTATTTTCTTGTTCAAGAGATCCTAACATGTGAACATCTCTCTCCTCCGAAAAATCCAAAACCTGGTAGTCAATACTAGGGCCAGGCATACTGCTACTTTGACTATTCTCTTCTTTGTTATTTAAGAGGTAGTATTTTCTTAAAGTAAACTGTCTGATGAGTCTGTTGACATCAACTAAGGTCTCAAGCAAATTAAATCTCGTTGTCGGTACAAAGCCTAAGCCCAAACTAAGGAGTCGCTTTTGTGTAATACTTAGGTCATAATCAGTCAAATTAATGACATTGTTTAGCTCTGTTAGTGATACTTGCTCAACCTGTTCTTGGTCTGTTGTGGGTATCTTGGTTGTATTATAGCACACATATACATACATACATATACATACTAACCTACACAAGCACAAACATACATATACATACATATACAGACACCTGCACAAACATGCACAAAATATATGCGTTGATGGAAAGAGCATAGAAAACCCTTGAAAACATAAGAGCATTGGCTAGAAAAAGATGCTGATAGACAGCTAACTCCCTTCTTGAAACATGCTCTAAAGCACCATTTTGTTTTAGTAAAAGAAAAAGGGGGGTGGGGGTCCTGAAGCCAACAAGAAAATATTTAAATAAAATTATAATTAAGATAGGGATAAAAAATAAGATAAGATGGATAACACAAAGGAATATAAATTAAGCAAAGGTGGTTATCATACACAAAAGGTATAAGATTTAAGCAAAACAAAACCACTTTACCCCAAGTATAACAAAGTAAATATAATATAGGCTTAGGACAAATATACCAAAGCATAGGGAACTTATAGAAGAAGTTTCCATAACATGTATTTGTAGAATAAAGGGATTAAATCGATTATCTAAGATGTATATGTTCTTAAAGGGACAGTCTACACAAACATAATTATTGTTTAAAAAGAAAGATAATGCGTTTACAACCCATTCCCCAGCTTTGCACAACCAACATTGTTAGATTAATATACATTATAACATTTAAAACTCTGAATGTCTGCCTTTTTCCAAGGCTCTATTGACAGTCTCCTAATCACATGCTTTTGTATTTGCTTTTCACAACAGGAGACTGATAGTTCATGTGGGCCATATAGATAACAATGTGTTATTTAAGAGGAATGGGTAATAAAGGGATTATCTATCTTTTAAAACAATAACAATTCTATTGTGGACTGTCCCTTTAAATAATTGCAAGTTATACCTAAGCAAGTGCTTATACCACTACTCTATATTGCCTCTGGCCAGGAAGCAAAAGTATTGATATTCAATCCAAAACCTACACATTTAGGAGATAGGGATTAAACTGCTGTTTATTTAAAAGAACAAATATCTCCCAAGCAAGTTTTATAACCACTGCTCTAGATGTGGACCAGAGTGGATTATGCTGCAAGAACTAACAGAAGCCGGCAGCTCAATCACCTTGCCGCAAGACAACTAGGGCCTGGTGAGTATCTCCTGGAGCTAGGAATTAGGGAAAATCTCCTCCCCATGAGCCGGGTATTTTTTTAAATAAATCCGGAGCGGTCTGAGACCAGATAGGGACGCTCTGGCACTAGACAGTCACTCATGCAGCGGATCCCCAAAATACACAGCATGCCGCTGTACAAGAGGGTACCCACAACAAAATTCTTCTAAAAAGGCAGAGTCACACTGCTTTATATAAACAACAAAGGATACTGCCTAATAAAACCAAGTAAAAGTGGTAGTAAAAAAAAAGAACTGCTTATAATAAAGTAATCTACACTTAATCTAGAAAGAAAATCACTTTTTAGTCAAAATAAATTGTTGTATTTAAGAAAAGAGATAAATATCAAATATACATCATCCATAGTTGCCAACATTTCAAAAAAATTTCCAGGGACACTTTGCAGCAGAGCAAGCAAGAGGGTTACTGGAGTATTGAGGCCCTACTATTCAACAGCTACACCCACTCAGTTCTGCAAACAAAACACACCCATTTGATAGTAATAATATAATTTAGAATTATCCATAGTTTATTATACAGATTACAGCACCAAGCTCTTATACCTACCCAGTCTCTGGAACACATTCTGGGCATATGGTTATTTTTACAACACATCATCAAAATTTGGCAGACAAATAATATGTGAACCCATTCAATAATAACAATATTCCATTTTGAATTAATTATATTTAAACAATACGCTATATCTATCTATTTATCTATCTGTATATATGTGTGTGTGTGTGTGTATGTATATATATATATATATATATATATATATATATATATATAGACACACCAAATATTGTGCAAAAGAATTAGCATTTCCAGGGACAAAAAAATATCCAGGCACATACAACAAAATCCAGGGACTGTCCCTGGAAATCAGGGACTGTTGGCAACTATGCATCATCTGCTGTTTGGTAGGCAGCAAAGAAAAGGGGATGTTATTTCCTGAGATTATGTGGTTATATTATCTGCCTTCTGCTGATTGGGTGTTTTTTTTTTTGTTACTATGTTATTCTTTCCTTTGTTGCTGTTTGGAAGTCAGTAAATATTAATGCAAAATATGAAGCCTCCTGTCTTGCCATAAAATTACATAATTAGATTAATAGGAACCTTGAACACCTGTCAAACTGGGATAGAAAACCCAAAATTTTCTTACATGATATGGATAGAACATATAATTTTTTAACAACTTTCCAATGTATTTCTATTATCAAATTTACTTCATTTTCTTATTATCATTTCTGAAGGAACAGCACTGCACTACTGGCAGCTAGCTGAACACATACAGTTAGCCAATCACAAGAGACATATGTGTGCAGGCACCAATCAGCACCCAGCTTCCACTAGTGTAGAATATGTGCATATTCGTTTTCAACAAGGGATACAAAGAGAACAAAGCACATTTGAAAATAAAAGTGAATTTAAATGTCCTTTAAAATAACATGCTCTAGCTGAATCATGAAAGTTTAATTTTTACTTTCCTATCCCTTTAAGGAGTAGAGGATGATTGACTGAAAGCTTCTGCAAAGACAAAAAGCATTATTTTTTTAACTTCATTTGTGCAGAGTCCATTAAAGGGACATTCTGATAAAAATGTAAATGCAAATAGATTAATAACATCTATGAATAGAGACATATTTGCAATATGCATGTATTGGTAGAAAGGATTTTAGGAAAAGTTATCACTGTTTTAGTGTTAACATTTTTGTCTGCACTTGCATGTGAAGCATAGCTAGATATTCTCAGTGCACCATAATTTTAAATGCTGCAGCTGCTCAGATCGCCAGTGGGGATTGTATCATATCAGCAATTAACAAATTGAGTCATTACCAGCTGGTACAAGTACCTTAGGCTCTATAAGCAAGTGCTGTGTTTAAAATGCTGGTGCACGGTGCATACTTAAATAAACTATAGCTTTTATTAGAAGCATTTTTGATAATACATGTATATTACAAAAACCTATCTATTTAAAACTGAAATCCATCCATGTGGATTCATATTTTGGCTGGAATGTCCCTTAAAATCCTGCCACAACCTCACAAGGGGCTGTGTTCACTACAAGAAGTCAAAGTAGCAGATTTTCCTTTGAACTGTTGCTAGTAGACATCTGCTCTAGATGTATTCAGGGTTTTTTTTTATTTTCACACCTATTATTAATGAAAGTGCTAGATGTGTTTGTTTGTTTTTTCTTTGTTTTTTAATTAAAAGAAAAAGAAAGTGGAATCCCAGCAACTCTTTACTTAGATGTGCTAATGTTAACTAATAATTTGTTCGATCATCATATGGAGAGGTCTGCAGTTTTGGTTTTCATATAAGTTGATAAACTAAAGACAGATTTGCTCTCTTCTCTTTGGTTCATGCACCCTGGTTGTGTTCTGACACCTAATATTTTGCCTTGGAGCTTAAGGCATTCTAGTTCCAACCATAAGATAACTATGTCAATGTCACAGCTTTGATGTATAAATAATTACATGGGAAGCATATCCAAAACAAATACATTTTAAATTTGTTGGAAAATTAAAACAGTGCTCTAAATATACCATTGGGTGAGATTTAACATGCTTTGGGGAGGACTGCAGATCATAACAGTTTTGTGCCTAAAATAGTTTGCGCATGTAAGCTATGTGGATCTACTAACCGCAACCACCACTGCATCAATTTAGCAGTTGCGTATGTAGGTTATGTGCTGCCTAGGTTTTAGGCCTAATTTGACCATAATATTTTTTAGTTATGGTGTAACAGGACTTTATTTATGGCATTTCCAAAGTAAATGTTCATTTTTAAGTGCGTGTGTGTGTGTATATGGTTAGTGTGTGTGTGTGCGTAGTGAGTGTGTGCAGTGCAGTGTACGTGTGTTGTGCAGTGTGTGTATGTGTGTGTGTAGTAAGTTAAGTGTGTGTTGTGCAGTGAAACTCAAAAAGTTCTGCCGCCCTAGGCAAGTGCCTTGTTTGCCTAGGCCAAAATATGGCACCTGGTTTGTAGCATAGGTTATGTAGGCAGTAGCTTATTACACAATGAGGCTCATTTATCAAGCTCCGTATGGAGCTTGAAGGGCTGAGTTTTTGGCAAGTCTTCAGGACAGGAATCGCCACAATTCAACCTGATCGAGATTTGATTGGCATTGGTGCAATGCTGAATGCGGAGAGCGTATTGCTCTACGCATTCAGCAAGGTCTTGCAGTCCGCACTGTCGGATCAGGTCCGCAAGACCTTTCATAAATCGGCCTCCAAGTGTCAATGTACAAATAAAGTGCTCTGGTTAAAACATACTTAGAGGCCGATTCTAAAAACTTTTTCAGGCTAAACATGGTTTTCCACTCCAAGACTCGCAGGGGCAGCACTGGAATTGTATAACAAAAAGGGTCTGCCCCTGCGAGTTGCAAGGTTTCTCCCACATAAAGTAATAGAGCTTGCTGGAAAATGAAACTTTGCCGGGGAGAGTGAATTTAGCAGGGGGTACACTTTAAAAATGTAATATTACAGCCAATACAAATCAGATTACTCTGCTTTTAGTGTATAGTATCTTACAATCACCTGCATTTCTAAATGCCTGTGTTTTTATATTAGAGTAATAATGTTTTTGACACAATCTGACAACCTGTTAGTTTCGAGAAAAAAAAACAGAAAGATCTGCAGGGGTAAAATGTTTACAGAATATGACAGACCGAGTGGAGAAATTTCAGCTACACCCATGGAACAACCCTGTACAACCCTCTAGCAGATACAAAGAAACTCATTTTATAAGTAATATGCTTCAAATTTTGTATTATAAATAGGAATTTTACAATCTTGTTTTGCATTTGCAGTGTAGTTATATTGTAATTTCCACTGTGCACCTTAAATAGTTTCTTTGCTGCACAATTTCAATACGAATTTTATTTTTTCCATAAAATACTATTTTTGTAGAACAATTTTGTTACGATTTTAAATGTGATTAAACAATATAAAGTTTTATTTCATAATTTTATTTCAAGAAGTCATTTATTCGTTTTATACGACTTTAAAATAATGTTTTTTTGTGAATCCTATTGTAATGCATGCATCGCCTTCCCATACTTAAAAGCAGGGAACACCCCTTTGCAAGACACTCTGGTCTTAAGGTAAAAACTGCCTTTATAGAATGAGAACAGGGACTTCATAGTACTGGAGATATTTCTTATAGAATCTCACAATCTCAGAGAGTTTTACTGAATAAGTCTCTTAGACCAAATTCCTTACACTTCTCTTCTTGTACTAAGAATCTTCTTCTATGGGCAAGATTCTATGTTTTATACAATAGTTTTAGGATAATGCGCGTTCACGGTTCTAAGGGCAGAACTTAGGCACAATTAGTGACATAAAATATGCACAAATATTGTAATAATACACTATTACTTGCGCAAGGGAGTAAAATACATAGTTAAAGTTAGTGCTAATTTTGCAATGCACTTTAACTCTAGAGAAGACGTTGATGACTAGTGGCATGAATGCCACCCCTAATTACCCACATCTGGTTCAAGACAGTAGTATATTGCTCCAATATGGAGTTTAAACACATAATTCTGTGGGAAAAAATAAAGCATTTTGTATAACTCTTTGATATTTCTGTAATGTAAAAATGTAACCTAAGTATTCTGTACCTAGAGGTATGATTAAGTCTGGTTATGCTATAACTCCAAGGGAAACAATTTCCACAGTACCAAGGATATTTTCATAGCTTTATTGGAACATATAGGTCCAGGTTATCACAGGCGACGTTCCGGGTTTATTTACCCTTAATTATGCCATGCAAATGCAATTGACTCAGTGCTTTAAATATACATCCAATTACCAACAATTACAAAACATTACCAAACCATATATTACATATACTACTGCTATTTCCATCAAATAGTGACAAACTAATATGCAATAACTTAACATAACCAAGAGTATTTTGTTTTGGAACAAGAAAACAGTAACAAAAGGTTGCAGCAACAGAATACCACAGCGTATTTAATTGCTGCTTAGAACACTGATATTGTGCTGTTGACATACAGTGCCCAAGTGCCAGCAGGGAAAGCAGTCGCAGATTCTGTCTGGGGCAAAGAATATAAAACATTGATCAGAAAATGTTGACTTTCTATACAGTGACTAAATCTGCAACTGTATTCCAGCATTGTGAAATGTTCATCTCACTATTTTTCTAATACTGACTATCTAGGAAAACAGCTAATATGAAGACATTGGTTATGCCTTTGAGGATAAGATCTGCCCCACAAAGGGGGACATTGGCACCGTACCCTTCACCATATTTTGCTACATAGTTTGAATAAAAATAATAAATAAACAAACAGGACTGTATTTAAAGGGAAATTGAACTTATTTTTATTTGTATCTGACTTTTTATAAATAGTTTGATACGTTATTTCTTAATTATACTCTGGGTGCATATTTTACCAGGTTCCCCAGCCACACATACTATCACTAGTTTTATATTGTTTTTTTATTTTTTTTGTCATCAATTGGAACATCCAATAAGAAGCTAAACAACACCCCCGATTGAAAATAAGAAGCTGGTGCACCTGTATTTCTACTGAAGTTGTTATTGAAGGTAGGTTCACATGCACTAATGGGAAGATAGCCAAATAGAGTGGCTGGTAGTAGATATGCACTCACAAGTGTGTAAAGAAATAACTTTATTGACTATGACTAACTCAGAACCTAATGTAACAAAGATGCAATTGGAAAAAAAAGTTTACTTTCCTTTAAGTTCTCCAACAAATGGCTCGCTTCCATTGAGCCGTAAAAAATGGAGCTGTACAGCTCAATTTTAGTACCAAGTTTCCACTGAAATATTTTGTGCTTTGGGTGCAGGTGTAAGTGAACGTTGTTTTAACGCTTCCATCTAACGTTGGATTTCTTTAAAATCAAGTTAGTTGTTATAGTAATCTGACCATACACTATAAAATGTACGTTTAATGTCTGCGCTCCTTATCTGTGATCACCTCTAAAGAGAAACAAAAACAAAAATACACTTATTTATAATACATATTGTTTTACCAAAAAGCAAATACTATTTTTTAATAAAAGTATATTTTCCACTATATTAATATATGTAATATGGATTTCTGCCCTATGTATAGCTCTAGTTTGATTTTTTTTTAAATATGTGCTTGCATATATTTTTATATGTATATACATACAGATATTTCAATAATAACATAAGTGCAGTTATTCTTATACATGGGACAACAATATATATTACATATTACTTTTTTTTCTGCTTTGAAACACTTACATTGTTATCAAGGTTTCAACATTTCAATGGAAACTAGGCCTCAAAAAGCTCCTTTTTCCTCTTTTACACATAGTTGAGCTGGGTGTAATTTTTCTCATTGTATCGACAGCCTCCAAAAGTGTATTAACAGTTTGCACTTTCATTGTAAACCTGGCATAAGTTATCACTTAATAGCTTCTAATACTTTCGAAGGAAAGCGAAAATATTTTTTGCAGCCAATATTGCGGTATAACGCCATTGGAAACAGTCGGTAAACAAAATTGCTTCCAAGAGCATATTTATCGGTTTGCAACCTGATGCAAACCTAATTACGGCCTAATTAAGCCCAAAGTTGGTCATTTCCAGTAGCCGACTAACTCAACAGAGGGCCAAGGCTCCCCCTGTCGTTTCTGCTTAATACAAAAAGGATGTATTCAGTAAGTGAATTTGGTGTTAAAAAAACTCTCTAATCAATGCACTTTCCTATGAAACCTATTTCTTAATTTGATTTCTCCTCAGATCTCTCCACAATTTAGTGAATTAGATATGTAGTATAGCAACCAAATGAAATTTTGTTTTGCCGAAATAAGTTCCATTTTGAACTTAGTTGGTAATGGTGTCTATTTCAACTAGGGTTGCACCTTTCTTGAGGGAAAAAAAAATCAGCCATACTCATTAGCATACATTTACATGACGTATTATTCAGCACAACTCTGACTAATTATTCAGCAACATTCAGAAACTAAAGCAGCTAATTAATTAATTATTAATTATTATGTAAAGTTCCTGCATTATAACAGGAACACATTACAGCTTGATTTTTAGCATTTTAAAAATATATTTGTATTTCCTCATCTGTACATATTTCAACTTTTATCTTAAAACCCACACCTGTTATTTCAAAGCTATCAGTAAGATTATTTATATCTGCTTTATATCACTCAGTATCTCCCTTCGCAGCTAAACAAATATTGTTGCTATGGTAACATGGAATAACATATTCTGTATTTTATTTTCCTTTTGGAAGAAAAAATAAATAAAAATAAAATAAAAAATAATATATATATATATATATATATATATATACATACATATTCAAACACACACAAGTCAGAGGTTTAATAACCCTTTCAATAACTCTGAACACAGTAGAGAGATGATGCATGCAGTGTTGTGCCTAAACTACTGAGTGTACACATTCATGTTATTCAGGACACAAGCACTACAAGTATCTAAAGCAGACAGCCCAGAGGTGTGCTACTTTTGAGCACAGAGCATACAAGCATGTGTAAATCAACAGTCACACTTTAGGACTGAGGTGGAAGATCCTGCTGAATCCCATCACCCAAAACTGAACATAAAGTGCTAAAACTTGTCTAATGTGGGGTAAGTGATTTACTGTGTGCATACAGTGCTAAGGAAAGAGAGTTGTCAACACTGCACATTGTAGTGCCTAGGTCCAAAAATTAAATTGCACCCACCATCTCTATGTCCAGGAGATATTATTATAATCAAATTTCCTAACAACCCTATGAGTGAATATTGGACATTTGGACATTGGTTATTTGTCCAAAACATTTTTTGTCTGTGCAGATTTTAAGAATATAGTGGCAATTCTAAAACACAAAATCATTAAAAATGACCAATGGTTAGTTGGCTGCCACAAATGAGCAATAAGAGTATAATGTGTCTGTGTGTCACTATTTCTTCCAATCTAGGATTAATATGCCCACTAAATGCTTTTTATCTCACTGAATCCCACCCCTACAATTCTTTATTTCAACAAAGCAGTTGAACTCATCATTGGTCTCCCCTATGTGTAGCAAAAGTGAATGCTATATACAATGTATATCATAAATAAGTTTGTAACTACTCAGAATTGACTATTTGAAGAATGGTTATTTATAAAAAATCTTCACTGTCTCTAACAATGAGAAAAATCAAAATGTGTCTATTCAATTAAAAAGACTTGTTTTGGATTAACAATTTCCTATTTGCAGAAACTAATTTATTATGCTGCTATATATAACTCTGGCATTTTTAAGAGATTTCTGACAGTCAAGGGGTTAAATGTTCAGCCTATTGGAGTTTATTACAACCTTAAATTAATTTAATGCACTATATAAACAGCTCATACACTCGACAGGTTCTAAAAAGTAAGGAATGCAGACTATCTGTGCTGAATGCTATGGGGAGCAAGTCACATTCTTTATAAAAAATAAATATTTTTATTTCTAGTATATGTGTATTTTAATTAGCCTAGCTTTCCATGTGTTATCTTTAAGATATTAAAATTAAGTGCTTTATAATATTAATGAATAATTAAACACTCATCATCAATATATATTTTTCCTTGATTTGTGAATCTGGGAAGCATTAGACAAGCCTGTATGTTGATAAGTTGCCCTATTTTAAGTCTTTTAGCAGATATGAACATTGTTCTGGCTTCCTCATTCCTGTGCAGTCACAAAACCCTGCAGCTAGACAAGTAAAAAAAAAATATGTACTAACCATTGCTGCAAAACAAATCTGTCAACTGTATAAACAAGCCCAACAGCTTACAGACTTCTCCAGGTGTCTAGACAAGGTACTCTCAAGCAGATAAGGGTTTTTTAGCAACATCCTATGTTAGGGAAGTTTGGACAGTGCATGGCTTAGATACGTCCCTCAAGCAACCAAGTAAAGTGACAGGATGAATTGTATTGCTCCATGCTTGATGACAACGCTGGCAGAATAACTTCCTGCTGAGAACAAGTACCACAAGATAAATTGACTTTTGCCAGAGAAAACATCACTTTGTAAACAATAAAATTTGGCACAAACAATGAAGCCCTTGTTGATTATTTAAAAGCATGAGCACAATGCAACTGGTCTAATAGATTCTTAGAACGTTTGACAGGAAATATGGGGTTGTATAGGAGATCACCAGCACTAGATACATTATATTGGGTTGTTTATAAGAAATATTTTACAGAGGGTTTTTTGCATCAAATTAAAATAATCAACATAACCCAGCAGATCAGATTCCAATTGAAAAGTATATCTCAGAATTGTATCTTAGAATTTATCTCAAACGGATATTTTGGTTGTAAAAAAAAGTGTTTCTAATGTCTAATAATTAAATCAGCTATACTAGATAATAAGAGTGTTTTAAATAGTGACATCACTTTTACATTTTGAAAATTATTGTTCATTTGGCAAATAAGTATTATGGTTATGGTTTCATGCTCGTGTTAAAGAGATGTCCCCATTGTCCATTAAGAATAAATACCGCAGACATGCTCGGTCCTGTATTTCATACAAGATACAGTATTATCTTCTGAGACATGCACTACAGTTATTTATAAAGTTTATTATTTTCCATCTCCCAATAAATTCTGTATGTGTATATATATATATATATATATATATATATATATATATATATATATATATATATATACAGTGTATATATATATATATATATATATATATATATATATATATATATATACACACAGTATATATATACAGAATATATATATATATATATTAAATTCACCCCTAAATTGCGTATTTTGGTATAGAATTCTCCTCTGAAAGTATTGCTATCTCTTGATTGGGGACATTATTCCTACAGGTGTCTGTGGCAACTAAGGGACAGCAATGTCAAAATTAGACTTTTATGATTCAGATAGAGCAAACAATTTTAAACAACTTTCCAATTCATTTACATTATCTAAATCTTTATATATATATATATATATATATATATATATATATATATATATATATATATATATATATATATATATATATATATATATATACACACTTTCTGAGGCTTCAGACCCTACTGAGCATGTGCAAGATTCACAGAATATATGTATATTCATTTTGTTATTGGCTGATGGCTATCACATGAGGCAGTGGGGAGGAAGATAGAACTAACTTTATTGTCAGAAAGATATATATTCATTCGAAATTCAAACTAAAGGCTTTTGCACTGTCTTTTTATTATGCATTTACTGATTATGCTATTCTACTGCGTTTACGGTCCCTTTAAAGAAAGCCAATAAGAGGCTATGTAGTCCAAGCCATTCATTTGTGGTATAGCAATCCCATCTGCATATATGTTGCCAATTGGGATCATATAGCTGTACTGCATTTAGTTTATTGTCAGATCATTACCATAGCTGTTGGGTGCCTATAATTTGGCAGAGGAAAATCTTAATCTTCATTTCTTAACTGGGTCTGTTCCTATAATAACATTTTTGGTTGGGAAATACATTATATGGTTGCTTATATCATCATATATCATTATTAATAGGAATACAAAATGAAATATTTTACCTACAAAACATAACAAACAAAAACGATTAACCATGAACATGAAAAACTGTATATATTTATATATATATATATATATATATATATATATATATATATATATATATATATATATATATATATATATATATATAATTACACCTGTCCAAATGATTGTTTGAATGAAGTAAATGTATTTTCAGTGTCATCAGAATGAGTGCTGTATATGGGGCATATAATATACTAAGCAAGTAGCAACATGTATGTTTTCTACATTTCTTTCAGGCTTAACATTTCACTTTGAATTTTTCAACAGCACTAAGATTAAATGATTTATTTTAAGTTTTTGATGACAGTAAGAAATGACAATGCAGATGGTTTGGGGTCTATTTAAAGAATTCGGGTCCTTTCCCAACCAAAAAAAAAAGACCCTTTGATTTCGAGATGTTTGGGATTTCAAGTATTGAAGTGCTGCCATTTAAATGAAAACAAATCATCTACGTGTTTACCTACAAAATGTGAAAATACTTTTAAGTTCTTTCAGTGAAGATAAGAGACAATGTACACAGTTTCTACACAAATGCTGGAAAGGTAATAAAATAAACATCAAAGGTAGATTAGAAGATCTGTCCCGATCCATTGCAATTCCCAACAAAGGCAGGAAACAGAGGAAACCTACCCCAAGCACTGACATGGGGTGTACAATTTATATATTTCCCAGAGTCGGAATCACTAGAAAAAGATTAAAAGAATTATATATGTATATAAAAATAACTATCTACTAAAGACCATGACCACTTTATTCAATGAACAGCAGCAAACATAGGCAGGTGATCAAATGTACATTATTATATAGCCTTTATTAAATATAGATAGACAGACAGACAGATTGATAAACAGATGGATACACAGATAGATAGATAGATAGATAGATAGATAGATAGATAGATAGATAGATAGATAGATAGATAGATAGATAGATAGATAATAGACAGACAGACAGATAGATACAGACAGACAGACAGACAGACAGACAGACAGATAGATAGATAGATAGATAGATAGATAGATAGATAGATAGATAGATAGATAGATAGATAGATAGATAGATGATAGATGATAGATGATAGATAGATAGATAGATAGAGACAGATAGATTACAATATTGATGGATAAATATATAATAGATAATTATATTTTATTATAAATAGATAGAGCGAGAGAGGCAGACAGATAGATATAGATAGATTACTATATTGATGGATAGATATATAGTACAGTAGATAATTATATATTAATATGATTATAAATAGATAGATGATAGATAGATAGATAGATAGATAGATAGATAGATAGATAGATAGATAGATAGATAGATTGATAGATAGATGATAGATAGATAGATAGATAGATAGATAGATAGATAGATAGATAGATAGACCGCTATGAAATGAAAAATTATTTATCATAAAAAAAGTATCCAAAAAATTTATAATTACTAATAACAATGAAAATTATTAAATAAAGGAGGAGAATAGTACATAGATTTTATATAATCTCAAACGCTATATATTGTTAGTATTATTAGTAATATAAATGCTAAAAA
Source organism: Bombina bombina (assembly GCF_027579735.1). Classification (NCBI taxonomy): domain Eukaryota; kingdom Metazoa; phylum Chordata; class Amphibia; order Anura; family Bombinatoridae; genus Bombina; species Bombina bombina. Next base: position 686,308,980 of record NC_069503.1, on the reverse strand, counting down.
AATTCTTAGTACAATTTACATTATGTTTCTCTTACTGAAATTTACTTCTAGTATTAAATTATATAATTAATAGTTTTTTTCACAAGTCCTTTCGGGGCTTTTTTCAATGCAGTTAAAAAAAATGATACAATTTTAAACTATAATTGGATATGTAATCTCTTTTGCCAGTGAAAATAAGAAGCCTAATTACTACCTATTAAATAACAAGAATGTATTTCTTTTGGTGGAAGGATTCAGTGAAATATACCGGTGGGAGACACTGTCCTACGGTGCTTCTCTGCCACCTACAAGTCACAGCGCACGTTACACCTGAGGCAGCTGCGCTCTGATCATTGGCCCTAAGGTGGGACGCAGGGCAGGGAGAGGGGAGGTTCCTATTTACACGGGAGAGGTATTATAACTTCCAAATAGCTGTTTAAGGCAATTACTGTAGATCTAATTTCTAGTAATAATCCATCTACCTTAGCTAGCCCCGCCTCTTTGTGAATGGGAGTCAGTGATTGGCTGGAGATAAAGTAGGTGAGTTGCGTGACCCCGCCCAGTGTATGATATAATAGGCGAGGAATAGCAATACTAATAATAAGAGCTGGGGAAGCCTCAGCAGCGCACGGACTGACAAAGAGAGCCCCAGACGGCCTCTGCTAACTATAAGGTGCTGCACTAGATGATGACAGCAGCGTTGTGAATCTGCTTGAACTGTGTGAGTTTTGTCTGACATTTCCTGCACAAGACACAAATGTTTCGGGGAATGGTCAGTGACAGAGACGCAGCACAAGACAATCAGCGGCTGAGAGCTGCGCTGCTGCAGACGGGGAGGCGGCTACAGGTAGAAGGAGGTAGCAGCAGCTGTGCCTTACCAGCCCGTATGAGTCTAGAAGAGTTTGCCCGCGCTGCCTATGGGGGCAAGGTGTGTGCCAGTGACCAGGAGGGCAGCCTGCCTTCTCCTCTGTCCAGCAGAGAGGACGAGCTGGGGTCAGATGGAGACTTTGTAGCCAACAGCCCAGCGCCTGTATTAAGAGACTCTGAAATGGACACTGATAACGTCAGTCTGGAAGGAGAGGAGGAGGAAGAGGAGGCAGAAGAAGAAGTGGAAGAGAAAGTGATATACGAAAGAGAGGATGAAGCAGAGGGGGGCTCAGGGTGCTTAACGCAAAGTCCAGAAGGGGTCAAAGCCAAGACATACACCCGTCGCCCCAAGCCCCCCTATTCCTACATCGCACTAATAGCTATGGCAATCAGAGACTCTGCCAGTGGTCGCCTGACTCTTGCAGAAATCAATGACTACCTGATGAAGAAGTTCCCATTTTTTAGAGGCAGCTACACTGGCTGGAGGAACTCGGTGAGGCACAACCTTTCTCTCAATGACTGTTTTGTCAAAGTGCTCAGGGACCCCTCCAGACCCTGGGGGAAGGACAACTACTGGATGCTCAACCCCAACAGCGAATATACCTTTGCAGATGGGGTGTTTAGGCGTAGGAGGAAAAGATTAAATAGAATCACCAAGTGCCTGAAAGAGCAAGATCTACATGGGCTTCAAGAACCACAGAACCACCCATTGATCCACTCAGCTACCCCAACTGCCACTCCAGCCTCATCATCTGCCAGACTGCACTTGACACCTTCATCTCAGACTTGCTCTGCGTCAAACTCTTCAACCACCAGAAACCCAAAGGAGCCCAGCTCAGGAACCAAGTTCTCCAGCTCCTTTGCCATAGACAGCATCCTAAGCAGACCGTTCCAGAAGAGAGAGAATTCAGAGGTAGATCTCAGATCATCTACTGGAAGGATCTTTTGGCCTGCAGGTGCATTACCATCTGCCCCTTCTTACCCCCTAATGCCATATCCACCAGCCAATGCACTGACTGCCCACAATGCTCTCTACCCCCTTAGCTCCCTATCTAGCAGCGCAGCCTCATTGCACTTACAGCTGTACAGGTATTGCATGCCAGAGACTCTCTTATTACTAATGGATTCAAAGAGGGAGGGGCAGCAGCTGTCAGCAGATACAAGAGAGGACCAACAGCAGCCCCGTCGTGTTTTACCCCAACTTTTCTCACCCCACTGTTCTAGTAAAACTTTCTCAGATCACCTGGGGAACCCTGAACTTGTGTGCACCATGCGGACCCCAGGAGTTTACCATCCCTTTCGGCCCGAGTCATTGCTAGCATGACAATAATAGGAGGGGCCTGGAAAGGTATGTTAGTTGTAGCACACTGATTTAAATCTAATTTTATTATCTATTTAACTTCCACTAAGCTCATAGCTATGTTTTAATGCCCCCTTTTGAATGTGGGGGATAATTTGTAGCTAATAGTTTGATTACTGCCAGGCAACATAACTAAATCCACTCTAGAGTCCATAATAGCAATACCCCCCCCCCCCCATTGCATAATCACAATTTATCATAATTGTTTAACTCTTTAATATGTGCCTTGCTAAGGAATCCTTGCTATTATTCATATTAGCAGCATTTTCAGGTTAATCTCAATACAACAAAATGTGTGAATGTGATTATAACCCCCAAATATGTTGCTGCCCCACTGATGAGGAATGTATCTTTTACCTGCACTTTCTGCTTCAATTCCAAAAATATGTTCGTTATAAATGTATTATTGAAGCAAGATGGTGAGAAACGTTGTGCCTTTAAATCCCTTTTTAACTGTAAGGTTGTTAATGTGGTATATATTTTAATCAGATTACCTCGACATCAGCCACACTAATGGTTGTCAATTATTTATTCATTGGTCTGATTTTTTTTTTCCAATCATTTTCAACCTCATTCACTTTGTGATTCTAAGGATACCAAATGTTATGTTACTTGAAACTAACAATCGTTTCATGTTGCTTTGTGTGCCAGACATGCTGTATATGTTTACAGGATCCCAGATCATTTCTACTGTAAACTTGTGTCATTTTGCCAAAACTGGCCAAAAA
>NC_069503.1:685908546-685961046 GCF_027579735.1 Bombina bombina | reverse complement strand
TTGTCTTGGATGGTACCCAACATATACTTCAGAAATTCTCCCATGTGATAGATATGTGGGCTAAAAGAGGGTGAACCCTGTCACCTTGTTGAGCACCATCCCCTGTTAAAGGGACAGTTCCCCATTATTCATTTTACCTACTGGAGTATGTTAAATTGTTTACAAATATATATCCTTCACCTTTATTTTCTCATTTGAAATAACTGATGTTACCTCACCACCCATACTGAACATTTCTGAACTTTAAAGGGACAGTGTATTCCAGAATTTGTATTGTTTAAAAAGATAGATATTCCCTTTTTTGCCATTCCCCAGTTTTGCAAAACCAACATGGTTATATTAATATACTTTTTATCTATGTGATTACCTTGAAGCCTCTGCTGACTGCCCGTTTATTTCAGTTCTTTTGACAGACTTGCGTTTTAGCCAATGTTTTAGCACAATGTTAGCTATATTGCGCACATGAACTAGCACTGTCTAGCTGTGAAAAACTAACAAAATGCACTGAGATAAGAGGTGGCCTTCAAGGGCGTAGAAATTAGTATATGAGCCTACCTAAATTTAGCTTTCAACAAAGAATACTAAGGGAACAAAGCAAATTTGATGATAAAAGTAAATTGAAACATTGTTTAAAATTGCATGCCCTATCTGAATCATGAAAGTTTAATTTGACTAGGCTGTCTATTTCAGTTCTGGTTACAAAAAAAAAAGCCCAAACAAAAAGGCTTAGATAAATTAATGCTCCCAGTGGGGGTTGTGACAGAGAGGTACTAAAATGTTAATTTTCCGCTGTTCTCTATAAGGGGACAGTTATCTAAACATCGCCAGATCAGACATAGTTTGTCACGCTGAATCTAGCAGGGACTGTCGTATCGGAATTATTGTAAAAAAGGGGCGAGATGGCTCCTATATAAAGTAATGCAGCTTGCTGGAAAGGGACACTTCACTCCCTAGAGCGAAGTTAGCAGCGAGCAGGGGTGCACTTTAAACATTAAAACCTGCAGCCAATATAAATCACATTATGCTGCTTTCTGCATGTAGCATATTAAAACCGCTTCTATTTTCGTATGCACGTGCTTTTCTAGTAGGGTATAAAGTATTTTGAGTGTTTTGAAAAAAAGCTTGTCACCTAACTGGCGAGAAAAAACTGTGAGTTATGCAGTGTGAAAATCTTTACAGAATTACTCTAGGATTTGAGAGACAATTTCATACACGCCCATGGAACTCTCATGTTCAGCCCATTTTTCGCAAAAACAACAATTAAACTTTGTATTTTGTACTAAAAGGTTCAATTTTCTATGCTTTTCGGCACATCCAGTGTACTTAAATTATGATTTACACTGTACATATTTAAAATGATGTAATTGTGCACTTTTATAATGTATGCATTTCTTCCTATACAAAAATGCAGTATACGTCCCTTAGCGAGACGCCCTAAGTACTGGGCTTTGATTAAACAGTAATAAAGAATATAGGGAGGACTTTGAGTAAATAATTAAACAGATAACATGAGATATTCTCTCCCTACAAGATCAGCCCACTGTATTGGGTTGTGGTTTCATTTATCAGAAACATTTATTTCATATAAAAAATATGCCTAAAGGAACAATTTCCCATACATTTTAAACTCTGCAGTAATTGGTCATTGGAAACACATTAAGAAGAAGCTAATTTTACATTTCTTATGGAAATAGTTACAGAAATTAGGGTGACAAAAATGCAGCTTCTGATACAATACGCATTAAAATGACAGGGCTCACATTTTAAATATTGCACTACTGGCAATAAATGACTTCCATTATATATAGCAAAATTGATAATGCCATAGGTGCAAAGCCACTATAGGCACAATGTAGCTGCAGAATGTCCCTACTCAACAAAGGGCCAGGTGCACATTTTTTTGGCCCCCCCACAAAGGTAACTTAGTATTAAGAAATAGTTACAATATACATGGTCCTCCGTATAATGATACTGAGGATAGATAGATAGATAGATAGATAGATAGATAGATAAATAGATAGATAGATAGATAGATAGATAGATAGATAGATTGATTGATTGATTGATAGATAGATAGACAGATGGACAGACAGACGGACAGACAGATAGACAATAATGCAACTATAATTAATTTTGGCCTGAATCATTATACTTTTACTTTCATTGGTTAACTGTGTAGGGTTAAAACCACCCATATATAAAATTGCTATCTCTCTATCTCTTTTCCCTTTCCTTGAACACTGTCTCTTTTAGCCCATATTTTATCTCATGACTACACAGGCTCACTAAACAGCCCAAGCACCTTTTGTTATAACAGACCAAGCACTTATGGAAAGAGTTACAGAAATTAGGGTGACAAAAATGCAGCTTCTGATACAATACGCATTAAAATGACAGGGTTCACATTTTAAATATTGCGTTACTGGCAATAAATGACTTTCATTATATATAGCAAAATGGATAATGCCATAGGTGCAAAGCCACTATAGGCACAATGTGGCTGCAGAATGTCCCTACTAAACAAAGGACCAGGTGCCAATTTTTTTTGGCCCCCCCCAAAGGTAATTTAGTATTAAGAAATAGTTATAATATACATGGTCCTCCGTATAATGATACTGAGGATATATAGATTGATAGATAGATGATAGATAGATAGATAGATAGATAGATAGATAGATAGATACACAGACAGATAGATGGACAGACAGACAGACAGACAGACAGACAGACAGACAGACAGACAGACAGACAGATAGATAGATAGATAGATAGATAGATAGATAGATAGATAGATAGATAGATCATTATACTTTTACTTTCATGGCTCACTAAACAGGCTCACTAAACAGCCCAAGCACTTTTTGTTATAACAGTCCAACTACCTTTTGTTATAACAGACCAAGCACCTTTTGTTATAACAGACCAAGCACCTTTTGTTATAACAGACCAAGCACTTTTTGTTATAACAGTCCAACTACCTTTTGTTATAACAGACCAAGCACTTTTTGTTATAACAGTCCAACTACCTTTTGTTATAACAGACCAAGCACTTATTGTTATAACAGTCCAACTACCTTTTGTTATAACAGACCAAGCACTTTTTGTTATAACAGTCCAACTACCTTTTGTTATAACAGACCAAGCACCTTTTTTTATAACAGACCAATCACTTTTTGTTATAACAGACCAAGCACTTTTTGTTATAACAGGCCAAGCACCTTTTGTTATAACAGACCAAGCACCTTTTGTTACAACAGACCAAGCACCTTTTGTTATAACAGACCAAGCACCTTTTGTTATAACAGACCAAGCACTTTTTGTTATAACAGACCAAGCACCTTTTGTTATAACCGACCAAGCACCTTTGTTATAACAGACCAAGCACCTTTTGTTATAACAGACCAAGCACTTTTTGTTATAACAGACCAAGCACCTTTTGTTATAACAGACCAAGCACTTTTTGTTATAACAGTCCAACTACCTTTTGTTATAACAGGCCAAGCACCTTTTGTTATAACCGACCAAGCACCTTTGTTATAACAGACCAAGCACCTTTTGTTATAACAGACCAAGCACTTTTTGTTATAACACACCAAGCACCTTTTGTTATAACAGACCAAGCACTTTTTGTTATAACAGTCCAATTACCTTTTGTTATAACAGACCAAGCACCTTTTGTTATAACAGACCAAGCACCTTTTGTTATAACAGACCAAGCACTTTTTGTTATAACAGTCCAACTACCTTTTGTTATAACAGACCAAGCACTTTTTGTTATAACAGTCCAACTACCTTTTGTTATAACAGACCAAGCACCTTTTGTTATAACAGACCAAGCACTTATTGATATAACAGTCCAACTACCTTTTGTTATAACAGACCAAGCACTTTTTGTTATAACAGTCCAAATACCTTTTGTTATAACAGACCAAGCACCTTTTTTTATAACAGACCAATCACTTTTTGTTATAACAGACCAAGCACTTTTTGTTATAACAGGCCAAGCACCTTTTGTTATACCAGACCAAGCACCTTTTGTTACAACAGACCAAGCACCTTTTGTTACAACAGACCAAGCACCTTTTGTTATAACAGACCAAGCACCTTTTGTTATAACAGACCAAGCACTTTTTGTTATAACAGGCCAAGCACCTTTTGTTATAACCGACCAAGCACCTTTGTTATAACAGACCAAGCACCTTTTGTTATAACAGACCAAGCACTTTTTGTTATAACAGACCAAGCACCTTTTGTTATAACAGACCAAGCACTTTTTGTTATAACAGTCCAACTACCTTTTGTTATAACAGACCAAGCACTTTTTGTTATAACAGTCCAACTACCTTTTGTTATAACAGACCAAGCACTTTTTGTTATAACAGTCCAAGCACCTTTTGTTATAACAGACCAAGCACCTTTTGTCATAACAGACCAAGCACCTTTTGTTATAACAGACCAAGCACTTTTTGTTATAACAGTTCAACTACCTTTTGTTATAACAGACCAAGCACCTTTTGTTATAACAGACCAAGCACCTTTTGTTATAACAGACCAAGCACTTTTTGTTATAACAGACCAAGCACTTTTTGTTATAACAGACCAAGCACCTTTTGTTATAACAGACCAAGCACCTTTTGTTATAACAGACCAATCACTTTTTGTTATAACAGACCAAGCACTTTTTATTATAACAGACCAAGCACTTTTTGTTATAACAGACCAAGCACTTTGGCATTTTTTTTCTATTTTATGGACTGACTCAGTTTTCTCCTTTATTTTATACGCCTGCAAAAACATAAATTATATAAGAACTTACCTGATAAATTCATTTCTTTCATATTGGCAAGAGTCCATGAGCTAGTGACATATGGGATATACAATCCTACCAGGAGGGGCAAAGTTTCCCAAACCTCAAAATGCCTATAAATACACCCCTCACCACACCCACAATTCAGTTTAACGAATAGCCAAGCAGTGGGGTGATAAAGAAAGGAGTAGAAAGCATCAACAAAGGAAATTTGGAAATAATTATGCTTTATACAAAAAATCATAACCACCATAAAAAGGGTGGGCTCATGGACTCTTGCCAATATGAAAGAAATAAATTTATCAGGTAAGTTCTTACATAAATTATATTTTATTTCATGTAAATGGCAAGAGTCCATGAGCTAGTGACATATGGGATATCAATACCCAAGATGTGGAGTCTTCCACTCAAGAGTCACTAGAGAGGGAGGGAATAAAATAAAAACAGCCATAATCCGCTGAAAAAATAATCCACCACCCAAAAAATAAGTTATTTTCACTTTTGAAAGAAAAAAACTTAAATCAAAAGCAGAAGAATCAAACTGAAACAGCTGCCTGAAGAACTTTTCTACCAAAAACTGCTTCGGAAGAAGCAAATACATCAAAATGGTAGAATTTAATAAATGTATGCAAAGAGGACCAAGTTGCTGCTTTGCAAATCTGATCAACTGAAGCTTCATTCTTAAAAGCCCACGAAGTGGAGACTGATCTAGTAGAATGAGCTGTAATTCTCTGAGGCGGGGTTTGACCCGACTCTAAATAAGCTTGATGAATCAAAAGTTTCAACCAAGAAGCCAAGGAAATAAAAGAAGCTTTCTGACCTTTCCTAGGACCAGAAAATAAAACAAATAAACTGGAAGTCTTCCTGAAATTTTTAGCAGCTTCCACATAATATTTCAAAGCTCTTACCACATCCAAAGAATGTAAGGATCTCTCCAAAGAATTCTTAGGATTAGGACACAAGGAAGGGACAACAATTTCTCTACTAATGTTGTTAGAATTTACAACCTTAGGTAAAAATTGAAAAGAAGTCCGCAAAACTGCCTTATCCTGATGAAAAATCAGAAAAGGAGACTCACAAGAAAGAGCAAATAGCTCAGAAACTCTTCTAGCAGAAGAAATAGCCAAAAGGAGCAACACTTTCCAGGAAAGTAGTTTAATGTCCAAAGAATGCATAGGCTCAAATGGAGGAGCCTGTAAAGCCTTCAGAACCAAATTAAGACTCCAAGGAGGAGAAATTGATTTAATGACAGGCTTAATACGAACTAAAGCCTGTACAAAACAGTGAATATCAGGAAGTATAGCAATCTTTCTGTGAAATAAAACAGAAAGAGCGGAGATTTGTCCTTTCAAGGAACTTGCAGACAAACCCTTATCCAAACCATCCTGAAGGAACTCTAAAATTCTAGGAATTCTAAAAGAATGCCAGGAGAATTTATGAGAAGAACACCATGAAATGTAAGTCTTCCAAACTCTATAATAAATCTTTCTAGAGACAGATTTACGAGCTTGTAACATAGTATTAATCACTGAGTCAGAGAAACCTCTATGACTTAGAACTAAGCGTTCAATTTCCATACCTTCAAATTTAATGATTTGAGATCCTGATGGAAAAACGGACCTTCAGATAGTAGGTCCGGCCGTAACAGAAGTGGCCAAGGCGGGCAACTGGACATCTGAACCAGATCCGCATACCAAAACCTGTGTGGCCATGCTGGAGCCACCAGCAACACAAAAGACTGTTCCATGATGATTTTGGAGATCACTCTTGGAAGGAGAACTAGAGGCGGGAAGATGTAAGCAGGTTGATAACACCAAGGAAGTGTCAGCGCATCCACTGCTTCCGCCTGAACATCCCTGAACCTGGACAGGCATCTGGGAAGTTTCTTGTTTAGATGAGAGGCCATGAGATCTATCTCCGGAAGCCCCCACATCTGAACAATCTGAGAAAACACATCTGGATGGAGAGACCACTCCTCTGGATGTAAAGTCTGGCGGCTGAGATAATCCGCCTCCCAATTGTCTACGCCTGGGATATGCACCGCAGAGATTAGACAGGAGCTGGATTCCCCCCAGGCAAGTATCCGAGATACTTCTTTCATAGCTTGGGGACTGTGAGTCCCACCCTGATGATTGACATAAGCCACAGTTGTGATATTGTCTTTCTGAAAACAAATGAACGGTTCTCTCTTTAGCAGAGGCCAGAACTGAAGAGCCCTGAAAATTGCAGGGCTAAAATATTTATTGGTAATCTCGCCTCTTGAGATTTCCAAACCCCTTGTGCTGTCAGAGATCCCCAAACAGCTCCCCAACCTGAAAGACTTGCATCTGTTGTGATCACAGTCCAGGTTGGGCGAACAAAAGAAGCCCCTTGAACCAAACGATGGTGATCTATCCACCATGTCAGAGAGTGTCGTACATTGGGATTCAAGGATATTAATTGTGATATCTTTGTATAATCCCTGCACCATTGATTCAGCATACAAAGCTGTAGAGGTCTCATGTGAAAACGAGCAAAGGGGATTGGGACCTAAAACTTCCATGCACATAGCCACTGAAGGGAATGACTGAGACTGAAGGAGCCGGCATGCTGCAACCAATTTTAAACGTCTCTTGTCTGTTAGAGACAGAGTCATGGACACTGAATCTATCTGGAAGCCTAAAAAGGTGACCCTTGTCTGAGGAATCAAGAAACTTTTTGTTAAATTGATCCTCCAACCATGTTTCCAAAGAAACAACACTAGTTGATTCGTGTGAGATTCTGCAGTATGTAAAGACTGAGCTAGTACCAAGATATCGTCCAAATAAGGAAACACCGCAATACCCTGTTCTCTGATTACAGATAGTAGGGCACCCAGAACCTTCGAAAAGAGCAACAAATTGGTAATGCTTGTCTAGAAAAGAGAATCTCAGAAACTGAAAGTGTTCTGGATGAATCGGAATATGAAGGTATGCATCCTGCAAGTCTATTGTGGACATATAATGTCCTTGCTGAACAAAAGGCAGAATAGTCCTTATAGTCACCATCTTGAAAGTTGGTACTCTTACATAACGATTCAAAATATTCAGATCCAGAACTGGTCTGAACAAATTTTCTTTCTTTGGTACAATGAATAGGTTTGAATAAAACCCCAAACCTTGTTCCTGAGGAGGAACTGGCATGATTACCCCTGATGACTCCAGGTCTGAAACACACTTCAGAAAAGCCTGAGCTTTTACTGGATTTACAGGGATGCGTGAGAGAAAAAATCTTCTCACAGGAGGTCTTACTTTGAATCCTATTCGATACCCTTGAGAGACAATGCTCTGAATCCAATGATTTTGGACAGATTTCATCCAAAAATCCTTGAAAAACCTTAATCTGCCCCCTACCAGCTGATCTGGAATGAGGGCCGCACCTTCATGCGGACTAAGGGGCAGACTTTGGTTTCCTAAATGGCTTGGATTTATTCCAATTTGAGGAAGGTTTCCAATTGGAAGCAGATTCCTTGGGAGGAGGATTGAGTTTTTGTTCCTTATTCTGACGAAAGGAACGAAAACGGTTAGAAGCCTTAGATTTACCCTTAGGTTTTTTATCCTGAGGCAAAAAAACTCCTTTTCCTCCAGTGATAGTTGAAATAATAGAATCCAACTGAGAACCAAATAAATTATTACCTTGGAAAGAAAGAGATAGTAATCTAGATTTAGATGTCATATCAGCATTCCAAGATTTAAGCCACAAAGCTCTTCTAGCTAATACAGCTAAAGACATGGATCTAACATCAATTTTGATAATATCAAAAATGGCATCACAAATAAAATGATTAGCATGTTGCAGTAAGCGAACAATGCTAGATATGTCAAAATCCAATTCATGTTGCGCTAAATTTTCCAACCAGAAAGTTGATGCAGCCGCAACATCACCCAAAGAAATAGCAGGTCTGAGAAGATGACCTGAATATAAATAGGCCTTCCTTAGATAAGATTCAAGTTTCCTATCTAAAGGATCCTTAAAGGAAGTGCTATCTTCCATAGGAATAGTGGTACGTTTAGCAAGAGTAGAAATAACCCCATCAACTTTGGGGATCTTTTCCCAAAACTCTATAGATTTTGCTGGTAAAGGATACAATCTCTTAAACCTTGAAGAAGGAATAAAGGAAGTACCTGGCTTATTCCATTCCCTAGAAATCATATCAGAAATAGCCTCAGGAATGGGAAAAACACCTGGGGAAACCACAGGAGGTTTAAAAACAGCATTTAAATGTTTATTAGACTGAACGTCAATAGGACTGGTTACCTCAATATCCAAAGTAATTAACACTTTTTTTTAATAAAGAACGCATATACTCTATTTTAAATAAATAAGTAGTTTTGTCAGTGTCAATATCTTCTGTTTCAGATAGATCCTCATCAGAAGAGGATGAATTATTATGTTGTTGGTCATTTGAAATTTCATCAGCTAAATAAGAAGTTTTAAAAGACCTTTTATGTTTATTAGAAGGTGGAAATGCAGACAAAGCCTTCATAATAGAATCAGAAACAAATTCTTTAAAATTTACTGGTATATCATGCACATTAGAAGTTGAAGGAACTGCAACTGGCAATGTACTATTACTGATAGAAACACTATCTGCATGTAAAAGTTTATCATGACAACTATTACAAATGACATTCGGTGGAATAATTTCTACAATTTTACAACAAATGCACTTAGCTTTGGTAGAACCGATGTCAGGCAGCAATGTTCCAGCAGAAACTTCAGAGGCAGGATTAGATTGGGACATCTTGCTCAATGTAAGAGAAAAAACAACATACAGGGAGTGCAGAATTATTAGGCAAGTTGTATTTTTGAGGATTAATTTTATTATTGAACAACAACCATGTTCTCAATGAACCCAAAAAACTCATTAATATCAAAGCTGAATCTTTTTGGAAGTAGTTTTTAGTTTGTTTTTAGTTTTAGCTATTTTAGGGGGATATCTGTGTGTGCAGGTGACTATTACTGTGCATAATTATTAGGCATCTTAACAAAAAACAAATATATACCCATTTCAATTATTTATTTTTACCAGTGAAACCAATATAACATCTCAACATTCACAAATATACATTTCTGACATTCAAAAACAAAACAAAAACAAATCAGTGACCAATATAGCCACCTTTCTTTGCAAGGACACTCAAAAGCCTGCCATCCATGGATTCTGTCAGTGTTTTGATCTGTTCACCATCAACATTGCGTGCAGCAACAACCACAGCCTCCCAGACACTGTTCAGAGAGGTGTACTGTTTTCCCTCCTTGTAAATCTCACATTTGATGATGGAGCACAGGTTCTCAATGGGGTTCAGATCAGGTAAACAAGGAGGCCATGTCATTAGATTTTCTTCTTTTATACCCTTTCTTGCCAGCCACGCTGTGGAGTACTTGGACGCGTGTGATGGAGCATTGTCCTGCATGAAAATCATGTTTTTCTTGAAGGATGCAGACTTCTTCTTGTATCACTGCTTGAAGAAGGTGTCTTCCAGAAACTGGCAGTAGGACTGGGAGTTGAGCTTGACTGCATCCTCAACCCGAAAAGGCCCCACAAGCTCATCTTTGATGATACCAGCCCAAACCAGTACTCCACCTCCACCTTGCTGGCGTCTGAGTCGGACTGGAGCTCTCTGCCCTTTACCAATCCAGCCACGGGCCCATCCATCTGGCCCATCAAGACTCACTCTCATTTCGTCAGTCCATAAAACCTTAGAAAAATCAGTCTTGAGATATTTCTTGGCCCAGTCTTGACGTTTCAGCTTGTGTGTCTTGTTCAGTGGTGGTCGTCTTTCAGCCTTTCTTACCTTGGCCATGTCTCTGAGTATTGCACACCTTGTGCTTTTGGGCACTCCAGTGATGTTGCAGCTCTGAAATATGGCCAAACTGGTGGCAAGTGGCATCTTGGCAGCTGCACGCTTGACTTTTCTCAGTTCATGGGCAGTTATTTTGCGCCTTGGTTTTTCCACACGCTTCTTGCGACCCTGTTGACTATTTTGAATGAAACGCTTGATTGTTCGATGATCACGCTTCAGAAGCTTTGCAATTTTAAGAGTGCTGCATCCCTCTGCAAGATATCTCACTATTTTTGACTTTTCTGAGCCTGTCAAGTCCTTCTTTTGACCCATTTTGCCAAAGGAAAGGAAGTTGCCTAATAATTATGCACACCTGATATAGGGTGTTGATGTCATTAGACCACACCCCTTCTCATTACAGAGATGCACATCACCTAATATGCTTAATTGGTAGTAGGCTTTCGAGCCTATACATCTTGGAGTAAGACAACATGCATAAAGAGGATGATGTGGTCAAAATACTCATTTGCCTAATAATTCTGCACTCCCTGTATAAAGCAAAATTATCTATTTCCTTAAATGACAGTTTCAGGAATGGGAAAAAATGCAAAAGCATAGGCCTCTTGATAGAAAAGAAAGCAGGAGGCAAACAACAATGGGGTATTGAAATAATGAAGAAAATTTGGCGCCAAGTATGACGCACAACGTAACGTAAACTTTTTTGGAGCCAAAAATGACCGGAAATGACACACTTGCGTCACTAATGACGCCTCCGTGTGAAAGGTCTCGGCGTCACGTATGACGCTGGAAATGACGAAGTTGCGTCAAAAACGTATTTTTCCGCGCCAAAAAGTTCACGCCAAAAATGATGCAATAAAGTCTAACATTTGACGCACCCGCGGGCCTAACACCTGCAATTGCAAAAAGTAGTCAAATTGAAAAAAGACTAAAACCCCAGGTAAAAAATACATTTCTTAAAGTGTTTATATTCCCAAATATGAAACTGACAGTCTGCAGAAGGAAATACATGAACCTGACTCATGGCAAATATAAGTACAATACATATATTTAGAACTTTATATAATTTGCATAAAGTGCCAAACCATAGCTGAGAGTGTCTTAAGTAATGAAAACATACTTACCAAAAGACACCCATCCACATATAGCAGATAGCCAAACAAGTACTAAAACAGTTATTAGTAGAGGTAATGGTAAATTGAGAGTATATCGTCGATCTGAAAAGGGAGGTAGGAGATGAATCTCTACGACCGATAACAGAGAACCCATGAAAAAGACCTCCGTTAGAGAAATCATCGTATTCAATAGGGGATACTCCCTTCACGTCCCTCTGACATTCGCTGTACTCTGAGAGGAATCGGGCTTCAACAATGCTGAGAAGCGCATATCAACGTAGAAATCTTAGCACAAACTTACTTCACCACCTCCATAGGAGGCAAAGTTTGTAAAAACTGAATTGTGGGTGTGGTGAGGGGTGTATTTATAGGCATTTTGAGGTTTGGGAAACTTTGCCCCTCCTGGTAGGATTGTATATCCCATATGTCACTAGCTCATGGACTCTTGCCAATTACATGAAAGAAATGTATAATCTCAGAGAAATGAGAATCTATAAAGCCTGATATAAACAAGCTAGTGGGTTCAGCCAGGTGACCATTAGCACTATCACCCAATAGTGATAAGCACACAAATGCTCTCTTTCAATGGCAGACCTCCTTTTTTAAATGAGAGGTTTTATGATATATTTCTGCTTTGAGGGGTAATAACGCAATCTTTAGAATAATGAGACTCCCAAAACAGAACAAGTGCTGAGAGGCATTTGTCACCTTCTAAATAGAGGGGATTTCAAAACTTTATTTTAAAGGGACAGTCTAGTCAAAATTAAACTTTTATGATTCAGATAGGGCATGCTATTTTAAACAACATTCCTATTTATTTTTATCAAATTTGCTTTGTTCTCTTGGTATTCTTTGCTGAAAGCTAAACCTAGGTAGATTTAAACTGATTTCTAAACTGTGAAACCCCTCTCTTATCTAATTTTTACAGTCTTTTACAGTTAGACAGTGCTAGTTCATGTGTGCTATATAGATAACATTGTGCTCACTCCCGCCGAGTTATTTAAGAGTCCGCACTGTTTGGCTAAAATGCAAGTATGTCAAAAGAACAGAGATAAGGGTCAGTCTGCAGAGACTTAGATATAAGGTAATCACAGAGGTAAAAAAAAAGTGTATTAATATGCAAAACTGGGGAATGGGTTATGCAAAACTGGGGAATGGGTAATAAAGGGAGTATTTATCTTTTTAAACAATAAACATTCTAGAGTAGACTGTCCATTTAAAGAGGGTGATCCTCTCTTTTTATATGAAGGGAATTTTGTATGTGTGCGTGGTGTATGCTGTTCTTAAAGATGTGGCTCCTTTGGATAGTAAATAAATTACGGGGTGGTTCTCATTTTTATTGTGATCATTCCTGAATAACAGTGGTGCTAGACACCTCATTGGAAAGAGGAGACCTTCTTCTTTCCCAAATTGAGTTTCATGTCTATCTGTGTTTTAAAAGGGAGTGATGGGGCTGAAAAAGTGACCACCTCCTTATCAAACAGCTATCTGGAGTCTGTTTGCTTTAGGTTATCACCATAACCATGGAAGTGCATTTTATCCTCTTATTCAACAGAGGGGAGGTCCCTCTTTAAATCAGCAATCTCATTTCCTGTAATTATATTACAGGGGCAGGTAGTGGCACCAAAATACCACCTAGACATCAAAAGAAAATCTGTCTGATGTTCAGATGGCAGGTGGTCAATGGTATTTTATATTTACAAGTGAATCCTCATTTGAAAGAGGGGGTTATCTTCTCTCTTTCCTTTAGATTCCCTGAATCTCAGAATGCCATTGTGGTTTACATTGCAAGTTATCACCATTTTTCAGTAGCCACATTAGAGTCACATTCATCAATCACAGTGTCACAACATCAGAAACATTGTGGTATACTAGGAAATAGAAGGGACCATACCATAAAACATCATTATCCCTTAGAGCTGTGTAAGAGGAGAATGTACATGAATGTAACCTACTGCTGTAATAAACCAAGTGCTGGAAATTATATATTTATTTTATCCTATTAAAAATTTAGCTAAAATAATTCTGATGGGTAATCTAAATATGCAAGCTCGTGTATAATACATTATTTCTGAATGCATGTTACAGGTGCTGTTCCTTTGGATACTATGTGGGTTATATGTGCTTGAGTGAGAAGGTTAACCAATGAGCTGGAATAGATTTAATGTCCGTGTACATATAATAGAAAATACAAATGAAACAATAGTTATGAAGAGCAAAAAAAGTTGACCTGAGTACTAAATATGTTTGTACAAAGAAAATGAATAAGAATGAAACTTGCTCCAAAGCCATATTATACTATTATTTGTCCCAGTGACTGTTTCCTGTAGTTTATAAATAGATACTTCAGGCTTTGTATGGAGCACAACAAAAAGCTTCTTCTCGGCATGCTGGGGTCTTTGATGTACTGATTATTATACTGAGTTAGATGATAATGTATGCTACTTTACCATGAGCAATATATTTTTATGTCATTTTATATTGCTTATTGGTTAACATTAAAACAATAGATTAAGTAATAATCAGCAAAAATGAATGATTAATAGCAGACATAATAGTATTATTCATGTTTGTTTTTTATAACAATTAATAACTTTTAACAATTAATAATCTGATCGAACTTGGAATATAGCTGGATTGCTGTTTGCTATCCATTGAATAAACATGCAGTGCAGAATGCATAGAGCAAGGAAGTGTATTGACTCTCTGTAAGGAGGAGCTTATAGGCACATTAAACATCAGATAGAATGGGCTCCATCTAACAAGCAGCGATTGCGGCTTTGGAGGCCCATCTTTCTGGCTTGCTGGAATGATAGTTGAGTAGCAGGGGTCTTAAGACCAGATTGGAATGATTGACAGCCCCTGCTAGCAGACAATTAGCTTTCAGGGAGCATTGGGCAGTAGTGCGCAAGCATTTTAAATGCAGAGAGTGTATGCTATCCGCTTGCAGCGATGTCCGTCAGACATAATTTGCAGCATCGAATCATATCTGCCTGATGTTTTTATAAATGGAGCACATCATATTTAAAGCCTGAGAATAACATATTGTCGTTTTTTAATTTTATTAGTTGTTTAAATGTTTAAAATGTTACACCTATTTCTTTGTGTCAATAGATTTTTTTCTGTTGAGGCCAATTTGCAGAGATTTAGATACAAGGTAATCACAGAGGTAAAAAGTGTATTATTATAACTGTGTTGGTTATGCAAAACTGGGGAATGGGTAATAAAGGGATTATCTATCTTTTAAAACAATAACAATTCTGGTGTTGACTGTCCCTTTAAACAATTTATGTTGAATGTTCCTTTAAGGAGGTCTGTCCACTATATGTGCACTATATATGCATTTTGTAAATGTGCACAAGTGATATATTCCTTTTTAAGTAACATACTGTGTCACATATAATTCTTCCTCTATCTCCATTGATTATTAGCTTATCTAGCGCTCTTTTTCTATAAATCTCTTTCCCTATGCATTTTGTAAATACACTGTCAGAAAAAAAGGGTACAGTTGGGGTCTGTTTGTGAACACTTAGGGTACAACTGCTGTGGTTGTACCCTCAATGGGTCATAGTTATAACTAATATGTACAATTTAGGGGTAAATAAGGTACAAAAATGTTTCCAACTGTAAAAGAGTCCATACCTGTAAAATGTAATCCCCAAATAAGGGTACAATAATTTGTGCAACCAACAGATTGAGGGGGTTCAAGGATGCCAAACCCTGCAAGTGCATAAAATGTGTGCACCTGAGCGTTTTTATGTCACCAAGATGGTATACAGGTATTTTATGCTTTGGCTGAGTTATCCACGGCGATCTCAATTATTTAATGAACACATAGGGCTAGATTACAAGTGGAGTAGTATTTAGCGCTCCCACTCAAGCATTAACATGACTAGCTTTTTGCGTGCATGGGTTAGAGTGCATTGAAAGTAAAACGTCTGCTCGCAAACAAACCCCAACGTGCAATAACTTTAGGACTTCCAATATCGCAACTGCGTTTAACTGTTCTCCCCATAAACTTCAATAGATAGTGCATGACCTTTAAAGTTGTCAATCTCCGGCCCCTTAAATTACCAACTTACAATCCCCACTTATCCTACTTGAAATAAGACACATGACACATAACCATTGGTACAAAAATTGGCCGCAGCCATTTTATTAAATAACCATAACCTTTAAATTATTAATAAATACAACCTTTAAACCGAACATACATAATGTTCTTAAATAACACAAACCTTAAACCCCTTTAATACCATACTGAAAAATTCCCCACAGCGGTGCTAGTTCCCTAACTAATAAGCAACATGGCCGTCATTCAAAACTGGACTCAACTAGATACTCGCTGAGTCCGTAACCAACCACACCACCACTTTAATAGGGAGCCCCTATAATAAACCAGTTGCCCACTCACCCCATGGAGAGGCAACTTATTCACAACCCCCAATTCACTTGGCCATATTCCTTTGATTTTCAGTCTGAGAACTAGCACCCTGCCTTGCTGCGACAAACCTAAAGAAAAGAAAACAATAAAAAACACGGGGTGGATGGGAGGGAGCTGCTATCAAAACAATTTCCTGTCAGATTGATACCTTCCTGTTCCCGCTCATTCTTTAAATATGCACCAGCTCGCGCCAGACCCTCCCCCTTTTCCCACCAGCCAATCCAAAAGACTGGCCTCATCTTCCAAAGGTCAAGGCCCCTTCACGTCACTCCGCACTCCCAGGGGCTTCTGGAAAAAAAATACTTATCTCATGTGCGCTAACCTGACAGGAGTTGTTAATATTTCACATTACAATATTCTTCACATACAGGAAAATTTTATTTTTATTTTAAATAGATATTTCTATATATGTCTATATATATATATATATATATATATATATATATTCTTATAGATATATAGGTATAGATATATATTTTACATTAACATTATCTTATTTATATATATGGACTCTTTGACAGTTGGAAACATATTTGTACCTTATTTACCCCTAAATGGTACATATTAGTTATAACTATGACCCATTGAGGGTACAACCACAGCAGTTGTACCCTAAGTGTTCACAAACAGACCCCAACCGTACCCTTTTTTTCTGACAGTGTATTTACAAAATGCATAGGGAAAGATATTTATAGAAAAAGAGGGCTAGATAAGCTAATAGCCATTGGAGATGAAGGAAGAATTATATGTGACACAGTATGTTACTTAAAAAGGAATATATCACTTAAATGCACATTTAGAAAATGCATACAGGCTGCAAACAGAAGCATATACTGTATAGTGAACATAGAGTGGACAGACCTCCTTAAAGGAACATTCAACATAAATTGTTTAAAGGGACAGTCAACACCAGAATTGTTGTTGTTTAAAAAGATACTTGTAGGGGACGGGTCCAAGCAACGGCCATGATAAGCCGCAAAATAGACAGCTCTGCATAGATTTTTGATAATCTGCTGATTATCTTTCCTTACATTCATCATCTCCTCCCTAAGAAAACTCAACCTAAATGGGGAAACTTAGCTAAATCAAATGCTACCAAACAATACCATTTATCCTACTGGAAAACACACGATTTATAACGGTGAAGGATCGTGAATGGCGGCCTAGAAAGATCACTAGTAAAACTCCCCCCCGTACCCGGGGGTAGCAGGACTAATCCGCTCTGGGTCTGTCTCTCAGGTGGGGAATACTCAGGCCATTACACAGTTGATCGCATTCGCTTTGGATGAGGGAGAGCCTAAGCGAGCATAACATGGATGACATGGCGGCTGTGGAAGCGTGGAAGCACGCCATTCAAGAAGCGATATCACGCCACTACCAGCAACTTGAATGAGATCTCAGCTCCCTGCTCCTCACTGCTCTTACCAACCATACTGTCTCCCACATGGAGTTTGCTGTGTGGTCTTGCCCTTCAGATACGGGTTGCCTTGAATTGGAGCCATTGGCGGATCAGTGTCCTATTTCTATCCTACATTCTCCTGCACGTGGCTTGTCCGCACCGCGGCAATCTGATGCAGAACCTAGAGACCGTAAGCGGAATACGGTTGACCTGCCTAGCGCTCTAGAGGGACCGAGATTATACACACAGAAGCCAGGTAAACGCTTGCAACCTTGGCCCCTGGTCTTATCAGTCCATGTTGATGTATACCTGGAGCAGAGATCTGGGTCTGTTGCAAATTGGGAGGCTTCCATATTCATTAGCGATACAGGTCTATGTTGCCCCAAAGGATTCATATAACATGAGATATATCTCACAATACAACAACCAGGGAGCTCAAACAAGTCTGATTAAACAGGTGGACAATTTATCACAACACATCAGACTTGGAATTGGATAATGCTGATAATGGACACAGGGTTTATACCACCCAAACTGATGCTTAACAGACTTTACCTGCTACCTTTACATAAGTTTAGCTTGAGACCCTTGTGTTGACATACCTACGTTTATTTTTTTGTTTTGTTTTTTATTTCTATATAACTCAAGATTATCCTATACTTACTCTAAAGCTCTTTTTATGGAGTGTATAACTGAGATATGGCTATGGACGTCCTCTTGCACAGCAGGTAACCGTCAAATATTGTTGATTCTAACTGAGGTTGCAAATATGGTCCTAGTTCCTCTTGTTACAACTGATACTGTTTTTTTAAGTTAAACATGCACATGGATTCAGAGTTACCTTTGCAGGAATTATTCCAAAATTTTCTTAAGTAGACCTATGTATGTACCTTGTGCTTAGTTATAATCTATCCCATACTTTGCCTTAACTTTCACACAGAAATATTGTTAGCTGTGAATGTATGTCTCTTACATTATATTCTATGGATCAGAAGAGCCTAAGTGCGAATCTTAAAAGGATTAAGGTATGGAGCCAATTCCAGAAGTATACCACCGTCCTGGTAGAATGTATTACAATAAGCCTTATTCCCTTGCTCAATCTGAGTACAGTTCTCACGGCTCATGATAAATTTTCTAATTGCCAGGCATTTTGCCGTGCTGCCAGTGGCCGAGGCAGTGCGGTGTGCTGAGCACTGTAGTTGTAAAATTAAGTAAGGACTGAGTAGTATTGAGTAGTGGTTCGGCCTCTTTGACAGGTCAAGCCAAGTTTACTAAGTATATAAACTGTTAGCAGTATTATTAAAGATCCACTGTGTTATGAGCCCATACAATTTGAGGTATAACTAATGATAACAGTTGATTTATTTCCTTAGGACACCTCCTGACATGGTAGCACCTGGGTATGGCTTTAATACCTACCACAAGCCTACACATCAATAGCTCCCTGGATCTCAATATTTTTAAGACCCCTATATATATCTAACTTAAGCCTATCCTATGTAGCAGACACAGGCCAGAACAGATTATAATTCCAATATACCAAGCCAACACCTTCTAGATCATGTCCCTACCCTCCATAACAGATCTGGGCTAGTACAAATCAATGCCTACACACCAAGCTACCTGTGTTTAGATTATGGGCTCTCCCTCACAGCAGATTCATGTTTGTGCAAAAAATAATTTCCATATATTAAACAAACATCCCTCAGATCAGCCCTATCGGTCATGTGTGGGCTAAATACTCCCCTTTAGAGATTTACACCTATATTTTAATGTCAGCACAATACATTTGTACAACTGACCCTAGAGCATCCTGTTCCCTTTATACCTTGTAATTTATTAATCCTGCTATATTTTTTCACCCAAATAAAGAGCCTCCTAGTTTAGGGGGATGTATTATGCAGTTTATCTTGCCTATACCACAACCTTGTTCAAATGTTTAATTTTCAAAGATAGTCCTTTCTTACATAGTTATAATCTATATTATATGTTTGAACCGCAGACAGGTTACATAAAAATAAAATGAGGTTCACTATCTGAGACCCAAGAGTGGTCTCCTTTTAAGTGAGATTACCCACTATTATTTTGCATTCACCGCAATATTGAGAGGTCCAAGTGTGGCCTCATGTGTCACCTAGAGGGTATATAGTCTATTAGGCAATTAACTTTTGTAGTACATGTGTTATTTGTCATATGAATATTTGATGCACTTTTCTGTTTATCCTGGTTGTACACAGTGAATTTATGTGTCTGTCTTTATCACTTATTGACAAATACTGCTTGTATGCCTTGATTTGAACCTCAATAAAAATTATATAAAAAAAAAAAAAAGATACTTGTATACTTACCTTTCTAAGCAAGAGCACAATTTAGGCAAATGTTTTTTTGAAAGTTATTTAATAAATTTGATGGAACAGCATTTTGGCAATTTTAATATGCTCTATTGAGTACAAATTTGCCATTATGAGGTACAATTGGTTTGTCACTGGGGCAGTGCCCTTAAAAGGATAAATTTGCACAATTTTTAAGGGTACATTATGGTACCATAGTACTGAGGTCCAATTTAGTCATCAAAGGTACATATTTGTCTTTGAAAGTTACAAACTGCAAGGGTACCAATATGTACCTATGTTAAAGGGTATAGCGGGTGTACCCTTGAGGGTACTGCCCCAGTAACAAGCTGTTGTACCCCTAAAGGTACAATTTTTGCACATTTTTTCTGACAGTGTAGCATGTTTCATACACTACACTTATCTGTGAAGGAACATGTAACCCCCTGGTAGGGTGATCTGATCTGTACCTTATATACCTTGCATATACCCTGATCTGTGTACAAATATGTTGGTCTCCCGTGTATTTACCTTTCTGTTTGTAAAAGGGACATTAAAGGGTTCTGTTGAGTTGTTATCTGTTACTTGGGAGCTTTTTTTTATATATGGGGTCTCCTTAAAGGGACATTAAATTAAAATAAGAAAATGTGTTCATGCATTGGCACTATGGCATACCTACATACCTATGTTTAATGTATTTAAAGGAAGCTCCTGAGCAGCAATGCACTATAGGTCCAGAGCAGAACAAAGACCTGTGAGTCAGTCAGGGTTGGCATATGTGCATACCACCAATCACTTATTTAGCTTTAGCATCAGCATCAGTTTAGTAATGTGTTTGAGGCCTTTAAAGTAGAGCTGGAAACCTAGGGCTATCCACACACAAAACTTCTAAGAGACCCTTTCCCTTCCCTCCAAAGAAACGGTCTCTTAGAAGTTTTTGTCTAAATTAAAACTGTTTATATTAAAATTGAAGCTAACACTTCAGTACTATTGGTGTATTTCCTACCAATCCTCACCGGTGATAAGGAAAACTGCCTCTGGATTACTGGTTAAGAGGGACACGCCCCTCTAAGCATTACAAGAAAACTATAATTTATTCAGGACAGGAATGGGAGTGGTTTTTTTTAAAAGTAATACAATTTAGACATTTTTAAACACCCTCTATGTCATGAGATGAGACACCTGTGTAGTATAGCCTGCATACAAATGCCCTGTATATTTAAAATACAGCTGATAGATCCAGGTCTGTGGGTGTCTGCAATAATGCGCAAGCAGAACATTTCCCTGGCAGTTTACAGATTCGTTATCAAGCTTATTCTGACAGCTGCTAGAAGGCATGAACTTCACCAAAGGTTACCTGTATGTGTGTTCTGCAGCTGGATATTGTGCAGAGATGTTTGTCTAATGGGCATAAACATCTCCCACTAAGACACCTCATTTTTTTTCCTCCTGATTACAGCCTCAGAGCTTGCTGCAATGTAAACTTTCCTTTCTCCGGAACTCTGTGTAAAAACATGAAATTTAAATGTATTTCTATCTCTGATACTCAAGTTTGAATCAAGGAATCTCAAGATATTTGGTTTTGGAGAAAGTCAAACTTGGTGGTGATGGTAATACTAGAATTTTGCAACAAATCTAATAACTTTTTTAAATTAAAATAGCTGTCTAAATATAAAACAGGCCTAAAAGACAGTCAGATATAACCAGATAGATAGATAGATAGATAGATAGATAGATAGATAGATAGATTGATAGATAGATAGATAGATAGATAGACAGACACAGACAGACATACAGAGAGAGAGAGAGAGAGAGAGATAGATAGATAGATAGATAGATAGATTAGATTGATAGATAGATAGAGATGATAGATAGAGGACAATATATCAATTTGTATCAGATATGTTTCCAAAATTTTTTTTATAAAAACATATTGTTCAGACCACCTTTTTATATAGTAATGGTAAAGTTATATGACTATTGGCTGCTGAGGTTTCAATGAAAAAAATAATTTTTAATAGGTAGATAGATAGAAACAGACAGACAGACACAGACAGATAGACAAAGACAGACAGAAAGATAGATAGATACTGTTAACTGTGAACTAATTTTGGATCTGCAAAACTTAATATATGATACAACATTTTCTTACCCTCAAAGGACACAAATATTTTTCTTAAGCTATAGAGTACAAAATGTAGAAAATAGATGAATTCATGAAAGCTTTTTCCCCGTAGGTCTCACTCTTAGACCTCCCTTGCCTTGCCGATGATTTAATCTGTCAAGTCTACAAATCTGTCGGTTTCCTGTGTCAATAACTGCACAGGATTTTTCCTTACGACCAGAAAAGTCAACCTTTAATGGTAGCATTCAACACAGATCAGCCTCATAAAGATTGTAATACCACTGCAAGGGAGTGTTTATAGAAATTAAAATCTATAGAAATAAACACTTGTAAGGTGGGTGACACAGGTCTAATCTAATCCTGGATGCTAAAATGGAGATTACAGGGACATTTATGGAAAAAATGATATCATATGCATATTAAACATCCCTGTTTAAACACATTAGCAATTTTTTTAACAATAAATGTTGTGTTAAAGCTGTTCATACTGATTTTGAAACCAATAGGAATTATGTTTATGTTTCAGAGAGAGCATAACATTTTATACAAATTTCCAATCTACTTCTATTATTAAATTGCCTTCATTCTCTTGGTATCCTTTGTTAAAGAAGCAAAAATGCACTACTGAAGCCACCCATCAGCAGCTAGCTCCCAGTAGTGTATTGCTGCTCCTAAGCCCACCTAGGCATGCTTTTCAACAAAGGATACAAAGAGAACAAAATAACTTATGTAATAGAAGTAAATTGAATAGTTGCTTACAATCACATGCTCTGTCTAAATCATGAAAGAAAAATGTGAGGTTTCATGCCCCTTTAAGGATAGATTGCTCAAGTTAACAAAAACCAGCCCTGCAGCTCTATAGGTGGATAGAGACGTGCACCACAAGCATGAGAAGAAATCTTTTTGGGGGGTTTTCACAGCTATCCATTTTTTAAAAATGAGGAAATTGCAATACATTTTAAAATGTTCTTTTTTTAAATATCAAAGTAACAGTTACTTTAATGAGTCTTTATTTACAGCCGAGAGCCCAAAATGTTGCTAAGCAGAATTAGTTGGCAATTGTTGATGCGCTGATGGTTTTAGGCCGTTACACGTTAAACCTCATTGTTTTCTGCATTGGAGCCCTTTGCAGTTAAGTAGATGAAAACCTGTAAAACCATATTTATGCAATATTCGTTTGTAATAAAGTGCTATACTGTGTATTTACTGTAAATACTTCACATTCCAGTTTTACCCACAGAGCAGAATATGTTCTATGTATTTTTAAATAGATATTCCTATATATCTGTTTATATCTAAACACACACATATATATATATATATATATATATATATATATATGTATGTATAGGCATAGATAGATATATATTGTATGAAAATACCATCACATACTATATATATATATATATATATATATATATATATATATATATATATATGTATTTATTAATAAGTAGAACATATCCTTCTATGTGAATAACATTGCAATGTGAAATATAAATATTTTCATGTTGGGTTAGCGCACTTAAGAATATGCAATTGGGTTTGCGCACCAGTAGGGTGTTTACTTCGATGGGGGGAGTTTGTTTTTTTATTTGCGTCAGGTAAGGGTGCAAGCAAACAGTTTACTTTCGACTTTTTAATACCAGTGTAACCTGACGCACGAAAAATAGCTTACTTCTAGCGGAGTTCATGATCAAGCATGAGCGTTAAATAATGCTCCACTTGTAATCTGGCCCATTATGTGCTACAATTGCAGCTTCATTGCACTATTCTTAGTTTTAATTATTCACATATTAGTTGATAATGTATGGTAATTGGCTGAGTTAATGGTGAGAGTATGGTCTTTCTTTGACATACAAAAATCTATATATTTATAACAAAATGTTTATATAATATTACACATTTGTTTGTGTTTGATGTTTCTATATTTTGTACTCTTATTTTTAATTAAAAAATAATTGAGGGTAGCAATCTTGAATTTAAAAGGGTATGTTTAAAATATTACAAAGATTTTGCTGCATTTGTTTTCTGATGTCTAAAAATGTTTCTGACAACACAGTCCATGTCTTTAAATGGACATGAACCCCAAAAAATTATTTCATGATTCAGATAGAGACTATAATTTTAAACAACATTACAATTTACTTCTATTATTTAATATGCTTCATTCTTCAGATATCATTTGTTGAATAAATAGCAATACATATGGGTGAGTCAATCACAGGAGGCATCTTTGTGACAGCCACCAATCAGCAGCTAAGTAAATTGGAAAGTTGTTTGCCCTTTCTAATTCATGAAAGAAAAAAAATTGGGTTTTATGTCCCTTTAACAATGTTATTATTATGATCTTTTATTTATAAAGTGCCAACATTTTACCCATCACTATATAGGGGCACATAATATATATCAGACAATTACAATACATTTTACCCATCACTATATAGGGGCACATAATATATATCAGACAATTACAATACATTTTACCCATCACTACATAGGGGCACATAATATATATCAGACAATTACAGTACATTTTACCCATCACTATATAGGGGCACATAATATATATCAGACAATTCCAATACATTTTACCCATCACTATATAGGGGCACATAATATATATCAGACAATTCCAATACATTTTACCCATCACTATATAGGGGCACATAATATATATCAGACAATTACAATACATTTTACCCATCACTTTTTTAGGGGCACATAATATATATCAGACAATTACAATACATTTTACCCATCACTATATAGGGGCACATAATATATATCAGACAATTACAATACATTTTACCCATCACTACATAGGGGCACATAATATATATCAGACAATTACAATACATTTTACCCATCACTATATAGGGGCACATAATATATATCAGACAATTACAATACATTTTACCCATCACTACATAGGGGCACATAATATATATCAGACAATTACAATACATTTTACCTTTCACTACATAGGGGCACATAATATATATCAGACAATTACAATACATTTTACCCATCACTACATAGGGGCACATAATATTTATCAGACAATTACAATACATTTTACCCATCACTATATAGGGGCACATAATATATATTAGACAATTACAATACATTTTACCCATCACTATATAGGGGCACATAATATATATCAGACAATTACAATACATTTTACCCATCACTACATAGGGGCACATAATATATATCAGACAATTACAATGCATTTTACCCATCACTATATAGGGGCACATAATATATATCAGACAATTACAGTACATTTTACCCATCACTATATAGGGGCACATAATATATATCAGACAATTACAATACATTTTACCCATCACTATATAGGGGCACATAATATATATCAGACAATTACAATACATTTTACCCATCACTACATAGGGGCACATAATATATATCAGACAATTACAATACATTTTACCCATCACTACATAGGGGCACATAATATATATCAGACAATTACAATACATTTTACCCATCACTATATAGGGGCACATAATATATATCAGACAATTACAATACATTTTACCCATCACTACATAGGGGCACATGATATATATCAGACAATTACAATGCATTTTACCCATCACTATATAGGGGCACATAATATATATCAGACAATTACAGTACATTTTACCCATCACTATATAGGGGCACATAATATATATCAGACAATTACAATACATTTTACCCATCACTATATAGGGGCACATAATATATATCAGACAATTACAATACATTTTACCCATCACTATATAGGGGCACATAATATATATCAGACAATTACAATACATTTTACCCATCGCTACATAGGGGCACGTAATATATATCAGACAATTACAGTACATTTTACCCATCGCTATATAGGGGCACGTAATATATATCAGACAATTACAATACATTTTACCCATCGCTATATAGGGGCACGTAATATATATCAGACAATTACAATACATTTTACCCATCGCTATATAGGGGCACATAATATATATCAGACAATTACAATACATTTTACCCATCACTACATAGGGGCACATAATATATATCAGACAATTACAATACATTTTACCCATCACTACATAGGGGCACATAATATATATCAGACAATTACAATACATTTTACCCATCACTACATAGGGGCACATAATATATATCAGACAATTACAATACATTTTACCCATCACTATATAGGGGCACATAATATATATCAGACAATTACAATACATTTTACCCATCACTATATAGGGGCACATAATATATATCAGACAATTACAATACATTTTACCCATCACTATATAGGGGCACATAATATATATCAGACAATTACAATACATTTTACCCATCACTACATAGGGGCACATAATATCTATCAGACAATTACAATACATTTTACCCATCACTACATAGGGGCACATAATATCTATCAGACAATTACAATACATTTTACCCATCACTACATAGGGGCACATAATATATATCAGACAATTACAGTACATTTTACCCATCACTATATAGGGGCACATAATATATATCAGACAATTACAATACATTTTACCCATCACTATATAGGGGCACATAATATATATCAGGCAATTACAATACATTTTACCCATCACTACATAGGGGCACATAATATATATCAGACAATTACAATACATTTTACCCATCACTATATAGGGGCACATAATATATATCAGACAATTACAATACATTTTACCCATCACTACATAGGGGCACATAATATATATCAGACAATTACAATACATTTTACCCATCACTATATAGGGGCACATAATATATATCAGACAATTACAATACATTTTACCCATCACTATATAGGGGCACATAATATATATCAGACAATTACAATACATTTTACCCATCACTACATAGGGGCACATAATATATATCAGACAATTACAATACATTTTACCCATCACTACATAGGGGCACATAATATATATCAGACAATTACAATACATTTTACCCATCACTACATAGCGGCACATAATATATATCAGACAATTACAATACATTTTACCCATCACTATATAGGGGCACATAATATATATCAGACAATTACAATACATTTTACCCATCACTACATAGGGGCACATAATATATATCAGACAATTACAATACATTTTACCCATCACTATATAGGGGCACATAATATATATCAGACAATTACAATACATTTTACCCATCACTATATAGGGGCACATAATATATATCAGACAATTACAATACATTTTACCCATCACTATATAGGGGCACATAATATATATCAGACAATTACAATACATTTTACCCATCACTATATAGGGGCACATAATATATATCAGACAATTACAATACATTTTACCCATCACTATATAGGGGCACATAATATATATAAGACAATTACAATACATTTTACCCATCACTATATAGGGGCACATAATATATATCAGACAATTACAATACATTTTACCCATCACTACATAGGGGCACATAATATATATCAGACAATTACAGTACATTTTACCCATCACTATATAGGGGCACATAATATATATATCAGACAATTACAGTACATTTTACCCATCACTATATAGGGGCACATAATATATATCAGACAATTACAATACATTTTACCCATCACTATATAGGGGCACATAATATATATCAGACAATTACAATACATTTTACCCATCACTATATAGGGGCAGATAATATATATCAGACAATTACAATACATTTTACCCATCACTACATAGGGGCACATAATATATATCAGACAATTACAATACATTTTACCCATCACTACATAGGGGCACATAATATATATCAGACAATTACAATACATTTTACCCATCACTATATAGGGGCACATAATATATATCAGACAATTACAATACATTTTACCCATCACTATATAGGGGCACATAATATATATCAGACAATTACAATACATTTTACCCATCACTATATAGGGGCACATAATATATATCAGACAATTACAATACATTTTACCCATCACTATATAGGGGCACATAATATATATCAGACAATTACAATGCATTTTACCCATCACTATATAGGGGCACATAATATATATCAGACAATTACAATGCATTTTACCCATCACTACATAGGGGCACATAATATATATCAGACAATTACAATGCATTTTACCCATCACTACATAGGGGCACATAATATATATCAGACAATTACAGTACATTTACCCATCACTATATAGGGGCACATAATATATATCAGACAATTACAATACATTTTACCCATCACTATATAGGGGCACATAATATATATCAGACAATTACAATACATTTTACCCATCACTACATAGGGGCACATAATATATATCAGACAATTACAATACATTTTACCCATCACTATATAGGGGCACATAATATATATCAGACAATTACAATACATTTTACCCATCACTACATAGGGGCACATAATATATATCAGACAATTACAATACATTTTACCCATCACTATATAGGGGCACATAATATATATCAGACAATTACAATACATTTTTCCCATCACTATATAGGGGCACATAATATATATCAGACAATTACAATACATTTTACCCATCACTACATAGGGGCACATAATATATATCAGACAATTACAATACATTTTACCCATCACTACATAGGGGCACATAATATATATCAGACAATTACAATACATTTTACCCATCACTACATAGCGGCACATAATATATATCAGACAATTACAATACATTTTACCCATCACTATATAGGGGCACATAATATATATCAGACAATTACAATACATTTTACCCATCACTACATAGGGGCACATAATATATATCAGACAATTACAATACATTTTACCCATCACTATATAGGGGCACATAATATATATCAGACAATTACAATACATTTTACCCATCACTATATAGGGGCACATAATATATATCAGACAATTACAATACATTTTACCCATCACTATATAGGGGCACATAATATATATCAGACAATTACAATACATTTTACCCATCACTATATAGGGGCACATAATATATATTAGACAATTACAATACATTTTACCCATCACTATATAGGGGCACATAATATATATCAGACAATTACAATACATTTTACCCATCACTACATAGGGGCACATAATATATATCAGACAATTACAGTACATTTTACCCATCACTATATAGGGGGCACATAATATATATCAGACAATTACAGTACATTTTACCCATCACTATATAGGGGCACATAATATATATCAGACAATTACAATACATTTTACCAATCACTATATAGGGGCAGATAATATATATCAGACAATTACAATACATTTTACCCATCACTATATAGGGGCACATAATATATATCAGACAATTACAATACATTTTACCCATCACTATATAGGGGCAGATAATATATATCAGACAATTACAATACATTTTACCCATCACTACATAGGGGCACATAATATATATCAGACAATTACAATACATTTTACCCATCACTACATAGGGGCACATAATATATATCAGACAATTACAATACATTTTACCCATCACTATATAGGGGCACATAATATATATCAGACAATTACAATACATTTTACCCATCACTATATAGGGGCACATAATATATATCAGACAATTACAATACATTTACCCATCACTATATAGGGGCACATAATATATATCAGACAATTACAATACATTTTACCCATCACTATATAGGGGCACATAATATATATCAGACAATTACAATGCATTTTACCCATCACTATATAGGGGCACATAATATATATCAGACAATTACAATGCATTTTACCCATCACTACATAGGGGCACATAATATATATCAGACAATTACAATGCATTTTACCCATCACTACATAGGGGCACATAATATATATCAGACAATTACAGTACATTTTACCCATCACTATATAGGGGCACATAATATATATCAGACAATTACAGTACATTTTACCCATCACTATATAGGGGCACATAATATATATCAGACAATTACAATACATTTTACCCATCACTATATAGGGGCACATAATATATATCAGACAATTACAATACATTTTACCCATCACTATATAGGGGCACATAATATATATCAGACAATTACAGTACATTTTACCCATCACTATATAGGGGCACATAATATATATCAGACAATTACAGTACATTTTACCCATCACTATATAGGGGCACATAATATATATCAGACAATTACAATACATTTTACCCATCACTATATAGGGGCACATAATATATATCAGACAATTACAATACATTTTACCCATCACTACATAGGGGCACATAATATATATCAGACAATTACAATACATTTTACCCATCACTATATAGGGGCACATAATATATATCAGACAATTACAATACATTTTACCAATTACTATATAGGGGCACATAATATATATCAGACAATTACAATACATTTTACCCATCACTATATAGGGGCACATAATATATATCAGACAATTACAATACATTTTACCCATCACTATATAGGGGCACATAATATATATCAGACAATTACAATACATTTTACCCATCACTACATAGGGGCACATAATATATATCAGACAATTACAATACATTTTACCCATCACTATATAGGGGCACATAATATATATCAGACAATTACAATACATTTTACCCATCACTATATAGGGGCACATAATATATATCAGACAATTACAATACATTTTACCCATCACTACATAGGGGCACATAATATATATCAGACAATTACAATACATTTTACCCATCACTACATAGGGGCACATAATATATATCAGACAATTACAATACATTTTACCCATCACTATATAGGGGCACATAATATATATCAGACAATTACAATACATTTTACCCATCACTACATATGGGCACATAATATATATCAGACAATTACAATACATTTTACCCATCACTATATAGGGGCACATAATATATATCAGACAATTACAATACATTTTACCCATCACTATATAGGGGCACATAATATATATCAGACAATTACAATACATTTTACCCATCACTATATAGGGGCACATAATATATATCAGACAATTACAATACATTTTACCCATCACTACATAGGGGCACATAATATATATAAGACAATTACAGTACATTTTACCCATCACTACATAGGGGCACATAATATATATTAGACAATTACAATACATTTTACCCATCACTATATAGGGGCACATAATATATATCAGACAATTACAATACATTTTACCCATCACTATATAGGGGCACATAATATATATCAGACAATTACAATACATTTTACCCATCACTATATAGGGGCACATAATATATATCAGACAATTACAATACATTTTACCCATCACTACATAGGGGCACATAATATATATCAGACAATTACAATACATTTTACCCATCACTATATAGGGGCACATAATATATATCAGACAATTACAATGCATTTTACCCATCACTACATAGGGGCACATAATATATATCAGACAATTACAGTACATTTTACCCATCACTACATAGGGGCACATAATATATATCAGACAATTACAGTACATTTTACCCATCACTATATAGGGGCACATAATATATATCAGACAATTACAATACATTTTACCCATCACTATATAGGGGCACATAATATATATCAAACAATTACAATACATTTCACCCATCACTATATAGGGGCACATAATATATATCAGACAATTACAATGCATTTTACCCATCACTATATAGGGGCACATAATATATATCAGACAATTACAGTGCATTTTACCCATCACTATATAGGGGCACATAATATATTATCAGACAATTACAATGCATTTTACCCATCACTATATAGGGGCACATAATATATATCAGACAATTACAATGCATTTTACCCATCACTATATAGGGGCACATAATATATATCAGACAATTACAGTACATTTTACCCATCACTATATAGGGGCACATAATATATATCAGACAATTACAATACATTTTACCCATCACTATATAGGGGCACATAATATATATCAGACAATTACAATACATTTTACCCATCACTATATAGGGGCACATAATATATATCAGACAATTACAATGCATTTTACCCATCACTATATAGGGGCACATAATATATATCAGACAATTACAATACATTTTACCCATCACTATATAGGGGCACATAATATATATCAGACAATTACAATACATTTTACCCATCACTATATAGGGGCACATAATATATATCAGACAATTACAATACATTTTACCCATCGCTACATAGGGGCACGTAATATATATCAGACAATTACAGTACATTTTACCCATCGCTATATAGGGGGCACGTAATATATATCAGACAATTACAATACATTTTACCCATCGCTATATAGGGGCACGTAATATATATCAGACAATTACAATACATTTTACCCATCGCTATATAGGGGCACATAATATATATCAGACAATTACAATACATTTTACCCATCACTACATAGGGGCACATAATATATATCAGACAATTACAATACATTTAACCCATCACTACATAGGGGCACATAATATATATCAGACAATTACAATACATTTTACCCATCACTACATAGGGGCACATAATATATATCAGACAATTACAATACATTTTACCCATCACTATATAGGGGCACATAATATATATCAGACAATTACAATACATTTTACCCATCACTATATAGGGGCACATAATATATATCAGACAATTACAATACATTTTACCCATCACTATATAGGGGCACATAATATATATCAGACAATTACAATACATTTTACCCATCACTACATAGGGGCACATAATATATATCAGACAATTACAATACATTTTACCCATCACTATATAGGGGCACATAATATATATCAGACAATTACAATGCATTTTACCCATCACTACATAGGGGCACATAATATATATCAGACAATTACAGTACATTTTACCCATCACTACATAGGGGCACATAATATATATCAGACAATTACAGTACATTTTACCCATCACTATATAGGGGCACATAATATATATCAGACAATTACAATACATTTTACCCATCACTATATAGGGGCACATAATATATATCAAACAATTACAATACATTTTACACATCACTATATAGGGGCACATAATATATATCAGACAATTACAATGCATTTTACCCATCACTATATAGGGGCACATAATATATATCAGACAATTACAGTGCATTTTACCCATCACTATATAGGGGCACATAATATATATCAGACAATTACAATGCATTTTACCCATCACTATATAGGGGCACATAATATATATCAGACAATTACAATGCATTTTACCCATCACTATATAGGGGCACATAATATATATCAGACAATTACAGTACATTTTACCCATCACTATATAGGGGCACATAATATATATCAGACAATTACAATACATTTTTACCCATCACTATATAGGGGCACATAATATATATCAGACAATTACAATACATTTTACCCATCACTATATAGGGGCACATAATATATATCAGACAATTACAATGCATTTTACCCATCACTATATAGGGGCACATAATATATATCAGACAATTACAATACATTTTACCCATCACTATATAGGGGCACATAATATATATCAGACAATTACAATACATTTTACCCATCACTATATAGGGGCACATAATATATATCAGACAATTACAATACATTTTACCCATCGCTACATAGGGGTACGTAATATATATCAGACAATTACAGTACATTTTACCCATCGCTATATAGGGGCACGTAATATATATCAGACAATTACAATACATTTTTACCCATCGCTATATAGGGGCACGTAATATATATCAGACAATTACAATACATTTTACCCATCGCTATATAGGGGCACATAATATATATCAGACAATTACAATACATTTTACCCATCACTACATAGGGGCACATAATATATATCAGACAATTACAATACATTTTACCCATCACTACATAGGGGCACATAATATATATCAGACAATTACAATACATTTTACCCATCACTACATAGGGGCACATAATATATATCAGACAATTACAATACATTTTACCCATTACTATATAGGGGCACATAATATATATCAGACAATTACAATACATTTTACCCATCACTATATAGGGGCACATAATATATATCAGACAATTACACTACATTTTACCCATCACTATATAGGGGCACATAATATATATCAGACAATTACAATACATTTTACCCATCACTACATAGGGGGCACATAATATCTATCAGACAATTACAATACATTTTTACCCATCACTACATAGGGGCACATAATATCTATCAGACAATTACAATACATTTTACCCATCACTACATAGGGGCACATAATATATATCAGACAATTACAGTACATTTTACCCATCACTATATAGGGGCACATAATATATATCAGACAATTACAATACATTTTACCCATCACTATATAGGGGCACATAATATATATCAGGCAATTACAATACATTTTACCCATCACTACATAGGGGCACATAATATATATCAGACAATACAATACATTTTACCCATCACTATATAGGGGCACATAATATATATCAGACAATTACAATACATTTTACCCATCACTATATAGGGGCACATAATATATATCAGACAATTACAATACATTTTACCCATCACTATATAGGGGCACATAATATATATCAGACAATTACAATACATTTTACCCATCACTATATAGGGGCACATAATATATCAGACAATTACAATACATTTTACCCATCACTATATAGGGGCACATAATATATATCAGACAATTACAATACATTTTACCCATCACTACATAGGGGCACATAATATATATCAGACAATTACAATACATTTTACCCATCACTATATAGGGGCACATAATATATATCAGACAATTACAATACATTTTACCCATCACTACATAGGGGCACATAATATATATCAGACAATTACAATACATTTTACCCATCACTATATAGGGGCACATAATATATATCAGACAATTACAATACATTTTACCCATCACTATATAGGGGCACATAATATATATCAGACAATTACAATACATTTTACCCATCACTACATAGGGGCACATAATATATATCAGACAATTACAATACATTTTTACCCATCACTACATAGGGGCACATAATATATATCAGACAATTACAATACATTTTACCCATCACTACATAGCGGCACATAATATATATCAGACAATTACAATACATTTTACCCATCACTATATAGGGGCACATAATATATATCAGACAATTACAATACATTTTACCCATCACTACATAGGGGCACATAATATATATCAGACAATTACAATACATTTTACCCATCACTATATAGGGGCACATAATATATATCAGACAATTACAATACATTTTACCCATCACTATATAGGGGCACATAATA
Source organism: Bombina bombina (assembly GCF_027579735.1). Taxonomy (NCBI): domain Eukaryota; kingdom Metazoa; phylum Chordata; class Amphibia; order Anura; family Bombinatoridae; genus Bombina; species Bombina bombina. The sequence goes on along the minus strand of NC_069503.1, from coordinate 685,925,415 downwards.
TATATCAGACAATTACAATACATTTTACCCATCACTATATAGGGGCACATAATATATATCAGACAATTACAATACATTTTACCCATCACTATATAGGGGCACATAATATATATCAGACAATTACAATACATTTTACCCATCACTATATAGGGGCACATAATATATATTAGACAATTACAATACATTTTACCCATCACTATATAGGGGCACATAATATATATCAGACAATTACAATACATTTTACCCATCACTACATAGGGGCACATAATATATATCAGACAATTACAGTACATTTTACCCATCACTATATAGGGGCACATAATATATATCAGACAATTACAGTACATTTTACCCATCACTATATAGGGGCACATAATATATATCAGACAATTACAATGCATTTTACCCATCACTACATAGGGGCACATAATATATATCAGACAATTACAATGCATTTTACCCATCACTACATAGGGGCACATAATATATATCAGACAATTACAGTACATTTTACCCATCACTATATAGGGGCACATAATATATATCAGACAATTACAATACATTTTACCCATCACTACATAGGGGCACATAATATATATCAGACAATTACAATACATTTTACCCATCACTATATAGGGGCACATAATATATATCAGACAATTACAATACATTTTACCCATCACTACATAGGGGCACATAATATATATCAGACAATTACAATACATTTTACCCATCACTATATAGGGGCACATAATATATATCAGACAATTACAATACATTTTACCCATCACTATATAGGGGCACATAATATATATCAGACAATTACAATACATTTTACCCATCACTACATAGGGGCACATAATATATATCAGACAATTACAATACATTTTACCCATCACTACATAGGGGCACATAATATATATCAGACAATTACAATACATTTTACCCATCACTACATAGCGGCACATAATATATATCAGACAATTACAATACATTTTACCCATCACTATATAGGGGCACATAATATATATCAGACAATTACAATACATTTTACCCATCACTACATAGGGGCACATAATATATATCAGACAATTACAATACATTTTACCCATCACTATATAGGGGCACATAATATATATCAGACAATTACAATACATTTTACCCATCACTATATAGGGGCACATAATATATATCAGACAATTACAATACATTTTACCCATCACTATATAGGGGCACATAATATATATCAGACAATTACAATACATTTTACCCATCACTATATAGGGGCACATAATATATATCAGACAATTACAATACATTTTACCCATCACTATATAGGGGCACATAATATATATTAGACAATTACAATACATTTTACCCATCACTATATAGGGGCACATAATATATATCAGACAATTACAATACATTTTACCCATCACTACATAGGGGCACATAATATATATCAGACAATTACAGTACATTTTACCCATCACTATATAGGGGCACATAATATATATCAGACAATTACAGTACATTTTACCCATCACTATATAGGGGCACATAATATATATCAGACAATTACAATACATTTTACCAATCACTATATAGGGGCAGATAATATATATCAGACAATTACAATACATTTTACCCATCACTATATAGGGGCACATAATATATATCAGACAATTACAATACATTTTACCCATCACTATATAGAGGCAGATAATATATATCAGACAATTACAATACATTTTACCCATCACTACATAGGGGCACATAATATATATCAGACAATTACAATACATTTTACCCATCACTACATAGGGGCACATAATATATATCAGACAATACAATACATTTTACCCATCACTATATAGGGGCACATAATATATATCAGACAATTACAATACATTTTACCCATCACTATATAGGGGCACATAATATATATCAGACAATTACAATACATTTTACCCATCACTATATAGGGGCACATAATATATATCAGACAATTACAATACATTTTACCCATCACTATATAGGGGCACATAATATATATCAGACAATTACAATGCATTTTACCCATCACTATATAGGGGCACATAATATATATCAGACAATTACAATGCATTTTACCCATCACTACATAGGGGCACATAATATATATCAGACAATTACAATGCATTTTACCCATCACTACATAGGGGCACATAATATATATCAGACAATTACAGTACATTTTACCCATCACTATATAGGGGCACATAATATATATCAGACAATTACAGTACATTTTACCCATCACTATATAGGGGCACATAATATATATCAGACAATTACAATACATTTTACCCATCACTATATAGGGGCACATAATATATATCAAACAATTACAATACATTTTACCCATCACTATATAGGGGCACATAATATATATCAGACAATTACAATGCATTTTACCCATCACTATATAGGGGCACATAATATATATCAGACAATTACAGTGCATTTTACCCATCACTATATAGGGGCACATAATATATATCAGACAATTACAATGCATTTTACCCATCACTATATAGGGGCACATAATATATATCAGACAATTACAATGCATTTTACCCATCACTATATAGGGGCACATAATATATATCAGACAATTACAGTACATTTTACCCATCACTATATAGGGGCACATAATATATATCAGACAATTACAATACATTTTACCCATCACTATATAGGGGCACATAATATATATCAGACAATTACAATACATTTTACCCATCACTATATAGGGGCACATAATATATATCAGACAATTACAATGCATTTTACCCATCACTATATAGGGGCACATAATATATATCAGACAATTACAATACATTTTACCCATCACTATATAGGGGCACATAATATATATCAGACAATTACAATACATTTTATCCCATCACTATATAGGGGCACATAATATATATCAGACAATTACAATACATTTTACCCATCGCTACATAGGGGCACGTAATATATATCAGACAATTACAGTACATTTTACCCATCGCTATATAGGGGCACGTAATATATATCAGACAATTACAATACATTTTACCCATCGCTATATAGGGGCACGTAATATATATCAGACAATTACAATACATTTTACCCATCGCTATATAGGGGCACATAATATATATCAGACAATTACAATACATTTTACCCATCACTACATAGGGGCACATAATATATATCAGACAATTACAATACATTTTACCCATCACTACATAGGGGCACATAATATATATCAGACAATTACAATACATTTTACCCATCACTACATAGGGGCACATAATATATATCAGACAATTACAATACATTTTACCCATCACTATATAGGGGCACATAATATATATCAGACAATTACAATACATTTTACCCATCACTATATAGGGGCACATAATATATATCAGACAATTACAATACATTTTACCCATCACTATATAGGGGCACATAATATATATCAGACAATTAAAATACATTTTTACCCATCACTACATAGGGGCACATAATATATATCAGACAATTACAATACATTTTACCCATCACTATATAGGGGCACATAATATATATCAGACAATTACAATGCATTTTACCCATCACTACATAGGGGCACATAATATATATCAGACAATTACAGTACATTTTACCCATCACTCACATAGGGGCACATAATATATATCAGACAATTACAGTACATTTTACCCATCACTATATAGGGGCACATAATATATATCAGACAATTACAATACATTTTACCCATCACTATATAGGGGCACATAATATATATCAAACAATTACAATACATTTTACCCATCACTATATAGGGGCACATAATATATATCAGACAATTACAATGCATTTTACCCATCACTATATAGGGGCACATAATATATATCAGACAATTACAATACATTTTACCATCACTATTAGGGGCACATAATATATATCAGACAATTACAATACATTTTACCCATCACTATATAGGGGCACATAATATATATCAGACAATTACAATACATTTTACCCATCACTATATAGGGGCACATAATATATATCAGACAATTACAATACATTTTTACCCATCACTATATAGGGGCACATAATATATATCAGACAATTACAATACATTTTACCCATCACTATATAGGGGCACATAATATATATCAGACAATTACAATACATTTTACCCATCACTATATAGGGCACATAATATATATCAGACAATTACAATCCATTTTACCCATCACTATATAGGGGCACATAATATATATCAGACAATTACAATACATTTTACCATCACTACATAGGGGCACATAATATATATCAGACAATTACAATACATTTTACCCATCACTATATAGGGGCACATAATATATATCAGACAATTACAATACATTTTACCCATCACTATATAGGGGCACATAATATATATCAGACAATTACAATACATTTTACCCATCACTATATAGGGGCACATAATATATATCAGACAATTACAATACATTTTACCCATCACTATATAGGGGCACATAATATATATCAGACAATTACAATACATTTTACCCATCGCTATATAGGGGCACATAATATATATCAGACAATTACAATACATTTTACCCATCACTATATAGGGGCACATAATATATATCAGACAATTACAATACATTTTACCCATCACTACTATAGGGGCACTAATATATATCAGACAATTACAATACATTTTACCCCATCACTAATAGGGGCACATAATATATATCAGACAATTACAATACATTTTACCCATCACTATATAGGGGCACATAATATATATCAGACAATTACAATACATTTTACCCATCACTATATAGGGGCACATAATATATATCAGACAATTACAATACATTTTACCCATCACTACATAGGGGCACATAATATATATCAGACAATTACACATACATTTTACCCATCACTACATAGGGGCACATAATATATATCAGACAATTACAATACATTTTACCCCATCACTATATAGGGGCACATAATATATATCAGACAATTACAATACATTTTACCCATCACAATATAGGGGCACATAATATATATCAGACAATTACAATACATTTTACCCATCACTATATAGGGGCACATAATATATATCAGACAATTACAATACATTTTACCCATCACTATATAGGGGCACATAATATATATCAGAAATTACAATACATTTTACCCATCACTACATAGGGGCACATAATATCTATCAGACAATTACAATACATTTTACCCATCACTACATAGGGGCACATAATATCTATCAGACAATTACAATACATTTTACCCATCACTACATAGGGGCACATAATATATATCAGACAATTACAGTACATTTTACCCATCACTATATAGGGGCACATAATATATATCAGACAATTACAATACATTTTACCCATCACTACATAGGGGCACATAATATATATCAGGCAATTACAATACATTTTACCCATCACTACATAGGGGCACATAATATATATCAGACAATACAAGTACATTTTACCCATCACTATATAGGGGCACATAATATATATCAGACAATTACAATACATTTTACCCATCACTATATAGGGGCACATAATATATATCAGACAATTACAATACATTTTACCCATCACTATATAGGGGCACATAATATATATCAGACAATTACAATACATTTTACCCATCACTATATAGGGGCACATAATATATCAGACAATTACAATACATTTTACCCATCACTATATAGGGGCACATAATATATATCAGACAATTACAATACATTTTACCCATCACTACATAGGGGCACATAATATATATCAGACAATTACAATACATTTTACCCATCACTATATAGGGGCACATAATATATATCAGACAATTACAATACATTTTACCCATCACTACATAGGGGCACATAATATATATCAGACAATTACAATACATTTTTACCCATCACTATATAGGGGCACATAATATATATCAGACAATTTACAATACATTTTTACCCATCACTATATAGGGGCACATAATATATATCAGACAATTACAATACATTTTACCCATCACTACTAGGGGCACATAATATATATCAGACAATTACAATACATTTTACCCATCACTACATAGGGGCACATAATATATATCAGACAATTACAATACATTTTACCCATCACTACATAGCGGCACATAATATATATCAGACAATTACAATACATTTTACCCATCACTATATAGGGGCACATAATATATATCAGACAATTACAATACATTTTACCCATCACTACATAGGGGCACATAATATATATCAGACAATTACAATACATTTTACCCATCACTATATAGGGGCACATAATATATATCAGACAATTACAATACATTTTTACCCATCACTATATAGGGGCACATAATATATATCAGACATTACAATACATTTTACCCATCACTAATATAGGGGCACGATAATATATAATCAGACAATTACAATACATTTTACCATCACTCACATAAGGGGCACATACAATATATCAGACAATTACAATACATTTTACCATCACATATATAGGGGCACATAATATCATATCAGACAATTACAATACATTTTACCCATCACTAACATAGGGGCACATAACTATATATCACGACCAACTCTACACTACATTTTACCCATCACTACATAGGGGCACATTAATATATATCAGACAATTACAGTACATTTTACCCATCACTATATAGGGGCACACTAATATATATCAGTCAATTACAATACATTTTACCCATCACTACTATAGGGGCACATAATATATATCATACAATTACAACTTACATTTTACCCATCACTATATAGGGGGCACATAATATATATCAGACAATTACAATACATTTTACCCATCACTATATAGGGGCACATAATATATATCAGACAATTACAATACATTTTACCCATCACTATATAGGGCAGCATAATATATATCAGGACAATTACAATACATTTTACCCATCACTACATAGAGGGCACATAATATATATCAGACAATTACAATACATTTTACCCATCACTAATAGGGGCACATAATATATATCAGACAATTACATTACATTTTACCCATCACTATATAGGGGCACATAATATATATCAGACATTTACATACATTTTACCCATCACTATATAGGGGCACATAATATATATCAGACAATTACAATACATTTTACCCATCACTATCATAGGGGCACATTAATATATATCAGACAATTACAATACATTTTACCCATCACTATATAGGGGCACTATAATATATATCAGACAATTACAATAGCATTTTACTCCATCACTATATAGGGGCACATAATATATATCAGACAATTACAATAGCATTTTACCATCACTACATAGGGGCACGATAATATATATCAGACAATTACAATGCATTTTACCCATCACTACATAGGGGCACATAATATATATCAGACAATTACAGTACATTTTACCCATCACTATATAGGGGCACATAATATATATCAGACAATTACAATACATTTTACCCATCACTATATAGGGGCACATAATATATATCAGACAATTACAATACATTTTACCCATCACTACATAGGGGCACATAATATATATCAGACAATTACAATACATTTTACCCATCACTATATAGGGGCACATAATATATATCAGACAATTACAATACATTTTACCCATCACTACATAGGGGCACATAATATATATCAGACAATTACAATACATTTTACCCATCACTATATAGGGGCACATAATATATATCAGACAATTACAATACATTTTACCCATCACTATATAGGGGCACATAATATATATCAGACAATTACAATACATTTTACCCATCACTACATAGGGGCACATAATATATATCAGACAATTACAATACATTTTACCCATCACTACATAGGGGCACATAATAGTATATCAGAACAATTACAATACATTTTACCCATCACTACATAGGGCACATAATATATATCAGACAATTACAATACATTTTACCCATCACTATATAGGGGCACATAATATATATCAGACAATTACAATACATTTTACCCATCACTACATAGGGGCACATAATATATATCAGACAATTACAATACATTTTACCCATCACTATATAGGGGCACATAATAAAATCAGACAATTACAATACATTTTACCCATCACCTATATAGGGCACATAATATATATCAGACAATTACAATACATTTTACCCATCACTATCATAGGGGCACATAATATATATCAGACAATTACAATACATTTTAACCCATCACTACTATAGGGGCACATAATATATATCAGACAATTACAATACATTTTACCCCATCACTATATAGGGGCACATAATATATATCTAGCAATTACAATACATTTTACCCAATCACTATATAGGGGCACATAATATATATCAGACAATTACAATACATTTTACCCATCACTACATAGGGGCACATAATATATATCAGACAATTACAATACATTTTACCCATCACTATATAGGGGCACATAATATATATCAGACAATTACAGTACATTGTTACCCATCACTATATAGGGGCACATAATATATATCAGACAATTACAATACATTTTACCCATCACTATATAGGGGCACATAATATATATCAGACAATTACAATACATTTTACCCATCACTACATAGGGGCACATAATATATATCAGACAATTACAATACATTTTACCCATCACTATATAGGGGCAGCATAATATATATCAGACAATTACAATACATTTTACCCATCACTACATAGGGGCACATAATATATATCAGACAATTACAATACATTTTACCCATCACTACATAGGGGCACATAATATATATCAGACAATTACAATACATTTTACCCATCACTATATAGGGGCACATAATATATATCAGACAATTACAATACATTTTACCCATCACTATATAGGGGCACATAATATATATCAGACAATTACAATACATTTTACCCATCACTATATAGGGGCACATAATATATATCAGACAATTACAATACATTTTACCCATCACTATATAGGGGCACATAATATATATCAGACAATTACAATGCATTTTACCCATCACTATATAGGGGCACATAATATATATCAGGACAATTACAATGCATTTTACCCATCACTACATAGGGGCACATAATATATATCAGACAATTACAATGCATTTTACCCATCACTACATAGGGGCACATAATATATATCAGACAATTACAGTACATTTTACCCATCACTATATAGGGGCACATAATATATATCAGACAATTACAATACATTTTACCCATCACTATATAGGGGCACATAATATATATCAGACAATTACAATACATTTTACCCATCACTACATAGGGGGCACATAATATATATCAGACAATTACAATACATTTTACCCATCACTATATAGGGGCACATAATATATATCAGACAATTACAATACATTTTACCCATCACTATATAGGTGCACATAATATATATCAGACAATTACAATACATTTTTACCCATCACTATATAGGGGCACATAATATATATCAGACAATTACAATACATTTTAACCATTACTATATAGGGGCACATAATATATATCAGACAATTACAATACATTTTACCCATCACTACATAGGGGGCACATAAAATAAATCAGACAATTACAATACATTTTACCCATCACTATATAGGGGCACATAAAATATATCAGACAATTACAATACATTTTACCCATCACTATATAGGGGCACATAATATATATCAGACAATTACAATACATTTTACCCATCACTATATAGGGGGCACATAATATATATCAGACAATTACAATACATTTTACCCCATCACTATATAGTGGCACATAATATATATCAGACAATTACAATACATTTTACCCATCACTACATAGGGGCACATAATATATATCAGACAATTACAATACATTTTACCCATCACTATATAGGGGCACATAATATATATCAGACAATTACAATACATTTTACCCATCACTATATAGGGGCACATAATATATATCAGACAATTACAATACATTTTACCCATCACTACATAGGGGGCACATAATATATATCAGACAATTACAATACATTTTACCCATCACTACATAGGGGCACATAATATATATCAGACAATTACAATACATTTTACCCATCACTATATAGGGGCACATAATATATATCAGACAATTACAATACATTTTACCCATCACTACATAGGGGCACATAATATATATCAGACAATTACAATACATTTTACCCATCACTATATAGGGGCACATAATATATATCAGACAATTACAATACATTTTACCCATCACTATATAGGGGCACATAATATATATCAGACAATTACAATACATTTTACCCATCACTATATAGGGGCACATAATATATATCAGACAATTACAATACATTTTACCCATCACTACATAGGGGCACATAATATATATCAGACAATTACAGTACATTTTACCCATCACTACATAGGGGCACATAATATATATTAGACAATTACAATACATTTTACCCATCACTATATAGGGGCACATAATATATATCAGACAATTACAATACATTTTACCCATCACTACATAGGGGCACATAATATATATCAGACAATTACAATACATTTTACCCATCACTATATAGGGGCACATAATATATATCAGACAATTACAATACATTTTACCCATCACTTTTTTAGGGGCACATAATATATATCAGACAATTACAATACATTTTACCCATCACTATATAGGGGCACATAATATATATCAGACAATTACAATGCATTTTACCCATCACTACATAGGGGCACATAATATATATCAGACAATTACAGTACATTTTACCCATCACTACATAGGGGCACATAATATATATCAGACAATTACAGTACATTTTACCCATCACTATATAGGGGCACATAATATATATCAGACAATTACAATACATTTTACCCATCACTATATAGGGGCACATAATATATATCAAACAATTACAATACATTTTACCCATCACTATATAGGGGCACATAATATATATCAGACAATTACAATGCAGTTTACCCATCACTATATAGGGGCACATAATATATATCAGACAATTACAGTGCATTTTACCCATCACTATATAGGGGCACATAATATATATCAGACAATTACAATGCATTTTACCCATCACTATATAGGGGCACATAATATATATCAGACAATTACAATGCATTTTACCCATCACTATATAGGGGCACATAATATATATCAGACAATTACAGTACATTTTACCCATCACTATATAGGGGCACATAATATATATCAGACAATTACAATACATTTTACCCATCACTATATAGGGGCACATAATATATATCAGACAATTACAATACATTTTACCCATCACTATATAGGGGCACATAATATATATCAGACAATTACAGTACATTTTACCCATCACTATATAGGGGCACATAATATATATCAGACAATTACAATACATTTTACCCATCACTATATAGGGGCACATAATATATATCAGACAATTACAATACATTTTACCCATCACTATATAGGGGCACATAATATATATCAGACAATTACAATGCATTTTACCCATCACTACATAGGGGCACATAATATATATCAGACAATTACAATGCATTTTACCCATCACTATATAGGGGCACATAATATATATCAGACAATTACAATACATTTTACCCATCACTATATAGGGGCACATAATATATATCAGACAATTACAATGCATTTTACCCATCACTATATAGGGGCACATAATATATATCAGACAATTACAATGCATTTTAAATATAACTATAACAAAGGATGAAGATGACACTGCCCTTCAACTCCCATCAATTGCAAATGCACTTTTATCCAAAGTGCACTGCAAGGCTCTCAGTCTTACAATCTAACGGAGGAAAATGGGAAACAAAAGGCGAGGGAAGCAGATAGCAGAGTCAGAGGCCAAGTCATTGTGATAAATGATGTTTAGGTAGGATAGCATCTGAGGACAGAAAAAGAACATGATGGAAAGAAACTGTGAAAAGTATAGTTGATAATTGGTACTTTCAAATCCTTCATTCTGACAAATTGTTTACAACTGAGTTCAACTAATAGAGGTAAAGAAAGCAAAACAATATATACAGATACATATATACATGTGTCTGCATGTGTGCGTCTGTGAGCTTGCATGTGTGTGTGTGTGTATGTGTGTGCATGTGTGCGTGTGTGTGTGTGCCTGTGTGTGTGTGCATGTGTGTGTCTGTGTGTGTGTATGTATGTATGTCTGTATGTGCATGTATTTGTGTGTAGGTGTGTGTGCATGTGTGTGTCTGTGAGTTTGCATGTGTGTATGTGTGTGCATGTGTGCTTGCATGTATGTGTGTGTGCATGTGTGTGTGTGTGTGTGAGTTCAACTAATAGAGGTAAAGAAAGCAAAACAATATATACAGATACATATATACATGTGTCTGCATGTATACGTCTGTGAGTTTGCATGTGTGTGTGTGTGCGTGTGTGCTTGCATGTATGTGTGTGTGCATGTGTGTGTGTGTCTGTGTGTATGTATGTATGTATGTATGTATGTCTGTATGTGCATGTATTTGTGTGTAGGTGTGTGCATGTGTGTGTCTGTGTGTATGTATGAATGTATGTATGTATGTGCATGTTGTGTGTGTGTGTGAGTTCAACTAATAGAGGTAAAGAAAGCAAAACAATATATACAGATACATATATACATGTGTCTGCATGTGTGCGTCTGTGAGCTTGCATGTGTGTGTGTGTGTGTATGTGTGTGCATGTGTGTGTGTGTGTGCCTGTGTGTGTGTGCATGTGTGTGTCTGTGTGTATGTATGTATGCCTGTATGTGCATGTATTTGTGTGTAGGTGTGTGTGCATGTGTGTCTGTGAGTTTGCATGTGTGTATGTGTGTGCATGTGTGCTTGCATGTATGTGTGTGTGCATGTGTGTGTGTGTGTGCCTGTGTGTGTCTGTGTGTATGTATGTATGTCTGTATGTGCATGTATTTGTGTGTAGGTGTGTGTGCATGTATGTGTCTGTGTGTATGTATGTATGTATGTATGTGCATGTATTTGTGTGTGTGTGTGAGTTCAACTAATAGAGGTAAAGAAAGCAAAACAATATATACATGTGTCTGCATGTATACGTCTGTGAGTTTGCATGTGTGTGTGTGTGCGTGTGTGCTTGCATGTATGTGTGTGTGCATGTGTGTGTGTGTCTGTGTGTATGTATGTATGTCTGTATGGGCATGTATTTGTGTGTAGGTGTGTGTGCATGTGTGTGTCTGTGTGTATGTATGTATGTATGTCTGTATGTGCATGTATTTGTGTGTGTGTGTGTAGGTGTGTGTGCATGTGTGTGTCTGTGTGTATATATGTATGTGCATGTATTTGTGTGTGGGTGTGCGTGTATATGCATGTATTTGTGTGTGTGTATTTCTTTGTGTGTGTGTATGTTTGTGTGTATATGTGTGTGTTTTTGTGTACGTATGTGTGTGTATGTACGTATATTTGTGTGTGTGTGTGTGTGTGTGTGTGCCTAGGTATATGCATGTGTGTGTATGAGCATGTGAGTTCTTGTTAGCTCTTTAGAGCTAATTCCCTCTTCTATTGTATAGGACTCTTGTAATATTGTATTGTTTTGCTAAATATTAGGCCAAGGGATGGATTCAGTGTTACATAATATGGCTACGTTTTGTTGCTTGATGGTGATACTACAACTACTATTACTACAAATAATAATAATCATCATCATCATAATAATAATAATGTCTTCATTTGTCATCAGAACCTAATGAATTATATCTAAGACTGCAATGCTGCTGATGTAACCCACCATGTGAGATGGTACAAACCTGCATGAAGTCAGTCATCCCATCCTTTCAAATCGTTCATCTCCATCCACATAAAGAAAGAGAATTGTGTTAGTGATCAGCATGAAAATGTAACCGCAATAACAAAGAGATTTGCCTTAACAGAATAATGATTACAGAAGAGCATTTCAAGAAACCAAATGCTGGCAACAATTCCAGATCACTATTTCATGGGAAGTCAAACAATTTGCTGTGCCAAACAAGGGATCAGCAGCATTACACGAAGGAATTTTTTATATTCCCTTCTCAGAGACACTAAGAGAAGAGTTGGTTAACCCGTGTCTTCCCGGAGCTTAATTGTCTGCATTGGATAAATAGCTAGTTATAGTTAGTTACCTGGGTATTTATATTCATATTGGCATAGGAAAGGTTAACATTCCTGGTCTGTTCCTTCAACATCCCTTTGTATGGTTACACTGATGATTTCATTTAAATACTTCATTTATTCTGATCACCTTTTCCATCATGAGTTTCTTGTCAGTTGAAGATTTATGAGAGAGTCTGTTTACTCCAGCATGACGTTTTAGTAATATGTGCTCCAGTTTTGTTTTGTCTTTGATGGTTTGCAAATTAGCTTTCAATGTTTTAATGTATGAGGCAGAGAGTAAATTTTGTTCAATACAGGAAAAAAACTTAGATAACTTTTAGAGAATTTAAATATATTCTAACTATGCAAATGTGTGTTGATTAAATCTACCTGCACAAAGGGGCGTTAAACTTTGGTATTTTTATTGTTTACATAGTGTATATTATCAATTATGCAAAAATAAATAAATAAGTCTAAAAAATGTAGAAAAGGCACAATATAAATTACAGGAAAGCAAGCAAATTTATTTAACATTGTATAGTGGTTTTGTTTGTTTTTTTCTTTATTTTTTGTATAATCAAATAAATGATTTTTACTGTGTCTGTTGTCGCTTCAGCATCATGTATTTTGGTATAAATGAAGAGAAATATCACTACATACCGGTATTAATGTATCTGTTTCTAAGATATGTAGGTTTGGAACTATGTATTCTACCCACGTTCTATTTTACTCACAAACATAAAACTTGTGATGAAATGAAGTTACATTTTTATCATTGACATCTTAATGTCTACATTGTTGAGCATTAAAACTTGAATGCCTATCACATTTGTTACTTGGTTACTTTGTGATGGTGTTTAAAGGACACTGCGATAGCCTGGGCTGTTTTCTTGTGGGACACAATAGGCCATTTTGGAGAGGCTTTGGAGTATATAGTGGCATGGTGCTCTCTGGAGGAAGCTGTCGACGCCTGTTCGGTAATTTAGGTTTTCTTTGTGTCTAATTACTGTGAGCTTTGGGAGAAGAAGCCGAGCTTAGGGCAGTAAACTGACACTTGGGCTCTGTGTGTGGTATCCCGGCAGAGCTTGATGGAAAAAGCCTGTTTCCACTCAAATCCAGGTCACTGGCTGAGACCTCACTGATCACCCACCAGCAAGAGCAGCTTGGGCTAGTAGCACAGCATCCTCAGCTAGCTGACCCATTCATCTAATGGCTGGCATTCTGCAATAGGGCACTGAGCAGCAGAAACGGGGTACAATACATCAGTATCTAATGTAGCCGTTTGTAAGTTAACAATGCAAGACTACACAAATGATTGTTTATGTTACATTGTTAGCAGCAAACCTTCATAAATTAACTGATTTAGCTAGAATACTTGTTTAAAGTCCATTCCCCATACTGAACATATATTTAGCTCGTCAAGATAGATAGATAGATAGATAGATAGATAGATAGATAGATAGATAGATAGATAGATAGATAGATAGATAGATAGATGATAGATAGATAGATAGATAGATAGAGATAGATAGATAGATAGATAGATAGATAGATGATAGATAGATATAGATAGATAGATAGATAGATAGATAGATAGATAGATAGATAGATAGATAGATAGATAGATAGATGATATATATATAGATAAGATCGATAGATCGATAGATAGATAGATAGATAGATAGATAGATAGATAGATAGATAGATAGATAGATAGATAGATAGATAGATAGATAGATAGATAGATAGATAGATGATAGATAGATAGATGATAGATAGATAGACAGACAGAGATAAGATAGAAGAAATAGATAGATGATAGATATATAATAGATAGATAGATAGATAGATAGATAGATAGATAGATAAAGATAGATGCACAATGTATCCATTTGAAGTGTATCAGATATGTTTCTACAAAATATGCCATGCAAATATATTGTTCACATTTTTATATAATAGTTTGTAAGTTAACACTAGAAGACGCATTGCTACACAAATGATTGTTTATGTTAGATTGTTAGCAGCAAACCTTCATAAATTAACAGATTTAGCTAGAATACTTGTTTAAAGTCCATTCCCCATACTGAACATATATTTAGCTCGTCAATATAGATAGATAGATAGATAGATAGATAGATAGATAGATAGATAGATAGATAGATAGAGAGAGAGATAGATAGATAGATAGATAGATAGATAGATAGATAGATAGATAGATGATAGATATAGATAGATAAGATCGATAGATAGATAGATAGATAGATGATAGATAGATAGATAGATAGATAGATAGATAGATAGATAGATAGATAGATGGATAGAGATAAGATAGAATAAATAGATAGATAATAGATATATAATAGATAGATAGATAGATAGATAGATAGATAGATGCACAATGTATCCATTTGAAGTGTATCAGATATGTTTCTACAAAATATGCCATGAAAATATATTGTTCACATTTTTATATATTAATGGTAAATGTATATGACTATTGGCTACTGAACTGAATAAGGACCTATAA